>NW_015389094.1:150221-168715 GCF_001527695.2 Protobothrops mucrosquamatus | reverse complement strand
AGTTTCACTTAGTCACATTCCCACATTGTTCCTGGAGCTAGGTCTATTTCTCCAGCTAAAAATGGTTCCCGGAGCTAGGATCATTTCTCCAGCTCAAATGTGGAGTTCCAATGCACAAACGTGTGTCCACCTTAACTTCCTTCTAAACCAGGGGTAGGCAACCTTGGCTCTTTTATGACTCGTGGATTCCCAGAATTCCTGGGCCAGCATGGGGGAACTATGGCCCCCTCATGACTCGTGGACTTCAACTCCCAGAATTCCTGAGCCAACATGGCTCAGCTTGGAAACCTCTCCCTTTCCCCTCAGCATGGCTGGCTCAGGAATTCTGGGAGTTGAAGTCCACCAGTCATAAAAGAACCAAGGTTGCCTACCCCTGTTCTAAACCGAATTCCTTCTAGATCCCTCTTACCTCCCTCCTCAACCGCTAAACCCCTTGTACTCATGCTCACCTTCCTCCGAGAAGTAGGAACGGAGTAGATTTTTCTGGGTGTTCGGCGACAGAGCCAGGATGTTGATGGAGGCTGCATCAGTGACGGACCCCCCAAATCCTTTTATTCTCTGATACCGCTGGGCCGTCTCCAAAATCAGAAGAGTATCTAAGGAAAGGAAGGGTGCAAAGGAAGAGTTACACTGAGGCAACAGAGGTGGCCTAGACATTTTATAAATACATACATAAAATAAAGACCATTACAACTGGAAGCATGTTATTATTATTATTGATTTAATCTTCAATTCGATTCGATTCATGGTCTGGGACTGGTAAAACCTTAATAGTTCAAGTCCTAACAAACAACCTAATAGCTGCTAAGGTAAAGTCTGAGTATATAGGCATTACATATTATTATTATTATTATTTATTATTATTATTATTATTATTATTATCATCATCATTATCACAGTCAGCCAGATGTTTAGACTGGATTTGGCATTTTTGTCCACTTATTAAGTCTTTACCAAGGACCTGGGATAGGCTGCTATTATTATTATTATTATTATTATTATTATTATTATTATTATTATTATTATCATCATCATCATCATCATCATCATCATCATCATCATCATCATCATCATCATCACAGTCAGCCAGATGTTTAGAATGGATTTGGCATTTTTGTCCACTTATTAAGTCTTTACCAAGGACCTGGGATAGGCTGCTGCTATTATTATTATTATTATTATTATTATTATTATTATTATTATTATTATTATTATTATTATTATTATTATTATTACCACAGTCAGCTAGATGTTTAGACTGGATTTGGCATTTTTGTCCACATTAAGTCTTTACCAAGGACCTGGGATAGGCTATTATTATTATTATTATTATTATTATTATTATTATTATTATTATTATTATTATGAAATATGAATCAGTTGCATCTGAATTTTGATCACATGACCCTGGGGATGCAGCAACAGAACTAAGTGTGAAAAACTTTCCGTCCTGTTGTAACTTCAGTCACTAAACGAACTATTGTAAGTCAAGGACCACTGGTACTGTTTAAATTAAATCCTGCCCATCTGAGGTGAAATTGTTTCTCCGCTTCCTTCCCCAGCGGCCAGCTGCTCGGGCTGGGGAGATGGGACTTGTAGTCCTGACACCTCCGCGGGAGAAATACCTGGTTTGGCCGTCGGCTTCTGAAAATAGCCTTCTCGGCGTTCCAGCCGGTTCCCAGATTTGCTGCTTTCATACACCACAAACTGACCCAAAGGGGGGAGAGAGACGGGATCTTGCGTGTCGCAATACGTGCTGTTACAAACGCACACAACAGCGTGGTCGCCAAAATATTTCGGGATGCAAGCTCGGCTTCCTGAATGGAGAAGGAAGGGAACGATTTTTACGAAAATCGACAGAATAGACAGATGTAGAATAGACATTAGGAATATACAGGTGGTTCTCGACTTACGACGGGCCTTTTAGCGACCGTTCAAAGTCACAAAGGGGATTCGGGCCCGTTTTGCACACTTACAAAAAAAAAAAAAAGCAGGAAGTGCTAGTTTGAATTAAGGATCCGCCTTCTCCTCCTGTTCTTGTTGTCAAACAAGGCCAGGTGTCAGGTAGGAATGCCTCCCTCTTACAGCAGCTAAATACTTTGTTTAAAGGTAGACTGCCTTTCAACATGGAAGCTCCACAGTTCCATGGAGATTTACAACAAACTCGGGTTTTCCCCCCCCCCTTTTAAACTTAGCCAAAACAGTTCACACACAAAGCCAAATCGGACGAAACTGCGTGCAGGGTCAAAAGAATTTTTGTAGGAAGGCAAAATAAATTTTCCCCCAAACTCACCCGTTGCTGTCTTGGCCACGGCCAGCAAGGAGACCAAAGCGAGAAGCCGGCCTGCCACGGACGCCATAATCCCACCAATGTCTCACGCTGGGTTGCAAAATCAGGAAACTAGGAGATGAGAGACCCCCCCAAGGTGGTTCTTCGTACCTACAAAAACCCCTGAAACAAGGACAGGAAATTCCAATTTTTTTAACAGCTAGCTGCCCATTCAAATCAAGTAGCAAATCAAAGTGACTCTAAAAATTCACAATCTTCAGATTTACTAGTCTGAGCCTTAAATATTCATAAGGACAGTGATTATAGAGGAAAGGACTAATCAAGTCATTTTAAACATCACCATTCCTTGTTTTTTCAGACCGCATGGATAGCCTGTTCAAAACTCCTTCTATTTATTTTTAAGCAACTTCATTGAGTTGTTTTGAGATAAAATAGAAAGTGACAGAAGGAGGTTGGACTAGATGACCTCCGAGGTCCCTTCCAACTTTATCATTATTATTATTAAAGGAAAGAAGGAAAGAAAAAAGAGAAGAGAAACAAAAAAAGAAAAGAGAAAAAAGAAAAAAGAAAAGAGGATCTAAGGGGGGCAGTTAAAAAGAGTGACTTCTGACTTTCTTCAGTGCAGACACATATATGCAAGAAAAGAATCCTTTAGTCTAAAACAAAAATAGCATATAGATAATATGCAGAGTAAACAATAAAAGAAACGTAACAAAAAAAACACCACTTATTGTAAATTTAAGCATAAACCTTAGGAATATACAATGGGTATGTGGCCCTTTTGTTACGTAACAAAATACAACAACATAATAAATGTATGTAACAATATGGAATAAAATAACGACTTAATCTAAATTTAAGCATAAACCTTAGGAATATACAATATGCATATATGGTCATTTTGTTATATAGTTTCATTAAAATTACATTCGTAACAAAATCTAATTACCAAACCGAAAAAAGAAATTCCTTTTTATTTTTCTGAAGCAGGAAGTTCAGACAACGGTCTCCCGTTAGAAAAAACAAAGCGAGATAAACTTTTTCATCAATAAATTTCTTTCATCCAAGCCATTAATTTTGCCTTCCCTACCTGTTCTATTCCTTTTACCAATCCACTCATTTGTGGATGTACACCTGGGTGTATAAAAAAAAGTCTTGTCTGTTGGGATCCATGGGGGAAAAAAAGTCCCTTATTTTCTTTCAATCTGCTTCTCCCTGCTTTATTTTTTTAATTCTTTAACTTATTCTTTATTTTTTTTTTCATCTTTTTAAAAAACAGCTAAGCCTTTCCAAACAACAGGACTCGGTTTAATATCCTGGATCAGCAGCTAAAGGAAGAAAAAAGGCAGAAAAACAGAAGAATCAACACACACACACACACACACACACACACACTATTTTACTCTACATTTTGTTATATAGTTTTATTAAAATTATACTGTACTCTTTAAATATACCTGTCTGTATTTCATAAAAGGACACAATAGTTCAACAATCATCACAAATCTAACTATAATCTAATCATGTAACGATGAAACTTAAAACCAGAACTTCTTGTCTTAAATCCACATCTTGAGCCTTCTTCTCTGTGATGCTGCGGGGTTCCCATCACACACACACACACACCCGCCTGAGCTGGCTCAGACCAATGGGAACTGGAGTCCCCCCAGAAAACCTGAGGTAGCAACACACCAAACTAGTTTTGTCTTGCCAATTTCAGATCTGCGGCCTTCAAACTCAGCGCCCATCGCCTTCTGAGAATTTAGTCTCAGAGAGGAAGGAGAAACGATTAGTAGGGGCTGGTTAAATTTGAACTCGGGACCTGTCGAATTCCCGCTTGACAATTTTATCCACTGGGTTCTCCGTTGCCTTCCTTTTGACCCAAGTGTAAAAAAAAATAAATTCCTTTTTGCCTTGGCCAATTTCCAAAGCAGTTTTTTTTTTAAAAAGCAAAACTTGTAATGCTTTTGCAGGAAATCTTTTATACCCTTCATTAAATCCTCCGGCCTTTTTATCTCCACGCCTTGCCTATTACAACACCACAATTATCCTCTTAACCAGAAATGATACAGGGAACAACCTGCCTCCAGAAGCAGTGAATGCTCCAACACTGGAAGTTTTTAACAAGAGACTGGACAGCCATTTGTCCCAAATGGTATAGGGTTTCCTGCCTGAGCAGGGGGTTGGACTAGATGACCTCCAAGGTCCCTTCCAACTTTTTTTTTTAATTATTATATTATTATTATTATTATTATTATTATTATAATAATAATAATAATAATATAATTATTATTACTATTATTATAAAAAAACAACCCAGAGGATTAGAATCACAGTAGCAGAAGAGGGATTTTTTCCCCCACAGATAAACTCAAAAAAATTTTTTACACACGTTGGCTGTCTCTCCCTTGGCAGGGAGTGAATTTTTCTTCATCTTCAAAAAGAAAAACCACAAAATGGCTTATGGGAAAACGCTCGTTTTCATTCCCAGCTTTTTGAGAAAACAAAATAAACCCCTACCAGAAGATGGACAGACCAGACCTCCTCCGATAAATATGATTTTTAAAGAACCACCTTCGAATCAGTCAAGACAGAACACGGAATAACACGGAGTTAAACGAAGATCGTTTCCTTCGCTTAGCTAGGACTAAAATAAAAAATAAAAAATAAGAATAACCTTTGTTTTTTTTTTGTTTATTTTTAGTCCAGCGTTAGAAATATACCAAATATTTCTATTCCTTAGTTCGGGGTTTCTGTTCCTTAGTCACGACCAATAATGCAGCCCCAAATTTCTGTCGCTAAGTGAGACGAGGGTTATTTTTGCTCCATTTTATGACTTTGCTTGCCGCCGTTGTTCACTGAATCACTGTGTGAAGTTAATGATACAGTTGTTAAGTGAACCTGTCTTTCCCGTGGACATTGCTGGACAGATGATCGCAAAAGGGGATGACGTGATTCCAGGACACTGCGACTGTCATAAATACGAGTCAGTTTCCGAGCGTCTGAATTTTGATTCTATTCTATTCTATTCTATATTCTATTCTATTCTAATCTATATTCTATATTCTAATCTATATTCTATATTCTATTCTTTTCTATTCTATATTCTATTCTATATTCTATTCTATATTCTCTCTTCTCTTCACTTCTCTTCTATATTATATTCTATACTCTATTCTATTCTAGTCTATATTCTATTCTATTATAATCTATATTCTATATTCTAATCTATATTCTATATTCTATTCTTTTCTATTCTATATTCTAGTCTATATTCTATTCTATATTCTCTCTTCTCTTCACTTCTCTTCTCTTCTATATTATATTCTATACTCTATTCTATTCTAGTCTATATTCTATTCTATTCTATTATAATCTATATTCTATATTCTATTCTATATTCTATACTATATTCTATTCTCTTCTATATTCTATTCTATTCTATATTATATTCTCTATTCTCTTCTCTATTCTATTCTCTTCTATATTCTCTTCTATTCTATATTATATTCTATATTATATTCTCTCTTCTCTTCTCTATTATATTCTATATTATATTCTCTCTTCTCTCTTCTATTTCTATTAATTCTTATTCTATTCTATTCTAGTATTCTATTCTATTCTATTCTATTCTATTCTATTCTATTCTACTCCATTCCATTCCATTCCATTCTATATTTTCTATTCTATTCTATTCCATTCCATTCCATTCTATATTTTCTATATTTTCTATATTTTCTATTCTATTCTATTCTATTCTATTCTATTCTATTCTATTCTATTCTATTCTATTCTATTCTATTCTATTCTATTCTATTCTATTCTCCAGCAAGAAACATATTGTTCAGCCCTCAGCACACAACTGGAATAGCCGCAGGAAAAAAAAAATGCCTTCGCAATCCCAAAAGGATATTTTGAAGTCAAATGTCCCAAATTTGCACAATCCTAGCAGGAGCGCCTCACTTCCCAGCATCAAACCACCCAAGCGTGGCTTTCCTCAACTGCGTAGTACAAATCCAGCGTGCGAGTTTATGATCCTCTTAACTCTTGCGCAAACCCCCATCAATTGCACAGCATCAATGTAGGTTAATGTTAACGTAGGTTTAGTCCTACATTCTCCAGTCCTGGCAGGAAAAAAAACAAAAAACCTGTCTGACTACAGGCAGTTCTTGGTTTACGACCCCAACTGGACCCAGGATTTCTTTTGCTAAGCCAAGGGGTTTGTTAAATGGGTCACGTCTGATTTTACAACCTTTTTGGCATGGCTGTTTAAGCGAATCGCTGCAGCTGTGAAATGAATTATATTAGAAGGACCGGCCATCAGTCACTTGTTTCAACTTCCAACCACCGCTAAACAGATGGTTGTTAGGTTGAGGGCTAACTTCCTCGGCAAGGTTTTTCAGATGTAGTTTGCCACTGCCTCCTTCCTAGGGCTGAGAGAAAGTGGCTGGCCCAAGGCTGGCTTTGTGCCCAATGAAGCATTAGAACTCACGGACACCCAGTTTTTCGCCCGATGCCTTTAATCAGGGCACCAAGCTGGTGCTAAATACAAACTAGGTTAGTCAGCTAGCCTTTGGCCGCCGAGTTCCCCATAAACGCAGCCCTTCCGCCAGATGTTGACGCAGAAAGGAGGCAACTGCGAGTAGCCAAAGGCTTGGAAGAAGCCTTCTCATTCATAAAGAAAATTTGGCATAAATAAGATGAATAATTGAGTAATTAAAAGCGTTGGTCTACACAGGATGAGGGGGGGAGTGGGGTGGCAATTCTCCCTTAAGAGCCTCAAAACCAGCTGAGTATCATCCATCATTTTTTTCCCTCCAGCGCTTACGAAAACAATCCCAGCAAAAAACATTGTTTGAAAATCCCGCTCAAAAAATAGCCTGGACATCTCTGCATCAGTGTAACCACATAGCTAAATTATAAAAGCAATGTCGTGGCATCAAGCCAGGCTGAGACCATGTCCTTCAGCATCCTTCATTAAAAAAAAAAACTTAATTAAGACGATAAAAGTAGGAATGTCAACTTACCAGTCTCTCATCAATTCAAGCATGGGGTGAAATTAAAGATATATATATATATATATCTCCACTGAAATCAACGCCATTTCGGTCCTATCCTCCAAGGATTGGGTGGTGCCAGGGGTGTTTTAAAAATATTTCTGGCTTTTGTAAAAACTCCTGCAGACGCACTTACACCTTGGCAGCCAGGATGCAATTGTTGCTATTCTGCAGCTCAGCGTAGCAGGCAGGTGACACTCACCTGAAGGGAGGAGCAAAAAAGGAAATACTTTTGAACTGGTTATACCACATCAGTTAAATACTACTTGCCTGACCTGGAAGAGGATTTACAGATTCGTCCCCAACTTACAACAGTCCATTTAGGGATAATAGTAGTAATAATAATAATAATAATAATAATAATAATAATAATAATAATAATAATAATAGTAGTAGTAGTAGTAGTTGTAGTAGTTGTAGTATTAGTATTAGTATTAGTAGTAGTAGTAGTAGTAGTAGTAATAATAATAATAATAATAATAATAATAATAATAATAATAATAAAGTTGGAAGGGACCTTGGAGGTCATCTAGTCCAACCCCCTGCTCAGGCAGGAAACCCTATACAATTTCAGACAAATGGCTGTCCAGTCTCTTCTTAAAAACTTCCAGTGATGGAGCATTCACAGCTTCTGGAGGCAGGTAGTTCCACTGGTTAATTGTTCTAACTGTCAGGAAGTTTCTCCTTAGTTCCAGGTTGCTTCTCTCCTTGATTGGTTTCCATCCGTTGCTTCTCGTCCTGCGTTCAGGCGCTTTGGAGAAGAGCTTGACTGCCTCTTCTTTGGGGCAGCTCCTGTTCGAAGTCACAACAGCCCTGGGGGAAAAAAGTGACTTAGAACTATTTTTCACAGGACCGTTGCAGCATCCGGAGGCAGGTTGTTCCAACAATTAGCCAGCGGAACAAGCTGCCTCCAGAAGCGGTGAATGCTCCAACACTGGAGACTGGACAGCTGTTTGTCTGAAAGGGGATAGGGTTTCCTGCCTGAGCAGGGGGTTGGACTAGATGACCTCCAAGGTCCCTTCCAACTCTGTGATTCTGTTATTCTTTTTTCCTTCTTTCCTTCCCTCCCTCCCTCCCTTCTTTCCTTCCTCATCACTGGAGGTTTTTAAGAAGAGATTGGACAGCCATTTGTCTGAAACGGGGGCACGACTCACGGAACGCCTGTCTCGCTTAGCGACCGAAACGTTGGGCCCAACGGTGGTGGGCAACTNAATAAGGGAGAGAGAGAAGGAAGGAGAGAGGGGAAGGAGAGGGAGGAAGGAAAGAAGGGAGGAAGGGAGGGAGGAAGGAAGAATAAGGGAGAGAAAGAAGAAAGGAGAGAGAGGGGAAGGAGAGGGAGGAAGGAAGGGAGGGAGGGAAGGAGGAAGGAAGAATAAGGAAGAGAAAGAAGGAAGGAGAGGGGAAGGAAGGAAGGGAGATTAAGGGAGAGAAAGAAGGAAGGAGAGGGGGAAGGAGAGGGAGGAAGGGAGGGAGGGAGGAAGATTAAGGGAGAGAAAGAAGGAAGGAGAGAGGGGAAGGAGAGGGAGGAAGGAAAGAAGGGAAGGAGGAAGGAAGAATAAGGGAGAGAGAGAAGGAAGGAGGGGAAGGAGAGAGAGGAAGGAAGGAGAGAGAGAGAGGGAGGGAGGGAGGGAGGGAGGGAGTAGGGGCTCGCTAGTGCAAGAGAAGGCCTCCCTCCCCACCCCCACCCCCTCCGCATCTGAGTAACGCAGGAGTGCAACGCAAACCACGAGCATTAATGGTAATTAAGATGACCGTCACCACCCCCGCCGCTATTTCTGCCCTTATCGCTAAAGGCATAATCGCCCCCTTCTCCTCCTCCGCCACACGTACCGCGCCCTGATTTCCTAGGGACTAGCGCCTTCGCAGCGCAAGGCAGGCCGCAGCTCAAGCCGTTCAAAAAGGGGAAATCAGCTGATCGGCGGTCACGTGGGCTGACTGGTGGAAAAGGAGGAGGAGGGGGAGTGGAAAGGGGGCGTGGAAAAGATACGCGTGTTAAGCGCCTGGCCGCAACCTTCAGTTCATTTCTTTCCCAGGGATCTTTTCTTTTCTTTCTTTCTTTCTTTCTTTCTTTCTTTCTTTCTTTCTTTCTTTCTTTCTTTCTTCTTCCTCTTCCTCTTCCTCCTCCTCCTCTTAATTATTTTTCTAATTATTCTATTCTAATTCTTCTAACTCTTCTTCTAATTCTAATTCTAATTCTTTTTCTCCTTCTAATTATTCTTCTAATTATTTTAATTCTTCTTCTAACTCTTCTTGTAATTCTTGTAATTCTCCTTCTCCTCCTCCTCCTCCTCCTCCTCCTCCTCCTCTTCTTCTTCTTCTTCTTCTTCTTCTTCTTCTTCTTCCTCCTCCTCCTCCTAATTATTCTTCTAATTATTCTATTCTTCTAATTCTAATTCTTCTAACTCTTCTTCTAATTCTTCTTCTAATTCTAATTCTTTTTCTCCTCCTCCTCCTAATTATTCTTCTAATTATTTTAATTCTTCTAACTCTTCTTCTTGTAATTGTTGTAATTCTTGTAATTCTTCTAATTCTCCTCCTCTTCTTCTTCTTCTTCTTCTTCTTCTTCTTCTTCTTCTTCTTCTTCTTCTTCTACTTCTTCCTCCTCCTCCTCCTAATTATTCTTCTAATTATTCTATTCTTCTAATTCTAATTCTTCTAACTCTTCTTCTAATTCTTCTTCTAATTCTAATTCTTTTTCTCCTCCTCCTCCTAATTATTCTTCTAATTATTTTAATTCTTCTTCTAACTCTTCTTCTTGTAATTCTTGTAATTCTAATTCTCCTCCTCCTCCTCTTCTTCTAATTCTTCGTCTTCTAACTCTTCTAATTCTTCTCCTCCTTCCCCTCCCCCCTTCTCTCTTACAACAGTCCATTTAGTGACCGTTGTCACAACGGCACTGGAAAAAACTGACTTAGGACCGTTTTTCACACTTAACGACCGTTCCAGCACCCCCAGAGCCATGGGATCGACATTCAGACGCTGGGCCAAATGACTTCACATTTAGGACGGTCGCAGTGTCTCCTGGGGGTCACGTGACCCCCCCCCTTTTGCGTCCTCCTGACAAGCAAAGTCTTAACAACCGTGTCACTAAACCAGGGCAGTGATTTACTGAACAACTGAGCAAAAAAGGTTGTACTGTAAAAGGGGGCAAAAGTAACCCCTGTACGCTCAAAACACCTCGTTTCCCTTCTGCTGGGGCAGATGGGCTTTGTGGTCCCGCTTCTGTTCTTCCCGGACCTCCCTCCCGTTCCTGGGTGAGGGAGCTGAGAGGAGGCACAAAACTTAGATCAGTGGTTCTCAACCTGTGGGTCGGGACCCCATTTGGGGTCGATCGACCATTTCACGGGGGTCGCCAAGCAAGGCTGTCCGCCATTTTTTTTCCCCTTTTCCGGCGGGTGCCTTACCTCCCTTGGGCTGGGCCAGCTGGTGGTCGGCCTGCTCCGTCTCTGCCGCTTGCCAGCTACGCCTCGGCCGGCGCAGGGGGTGGAACCACGCATGCGCGGCGCTCCCGGGCAGGGAAAGTCCTCAGCTTACGACCGGTTGGGTAGTCCTCGACTTACGACCGGTTTAGTCCTCGACTTACGACCGGTTTAGTCCTTGACTTACGGCCGGTTGGGGTCGCGGCATTAAAAAGGTTGAGAACCACTGACTTAGAATGAAAATATATCTATATCTATATATACTGTGTTCTGGGAGGCTAATCTGGAGAAGCTGGTTCCTCCGTGGCCTGCAGCGGTGTGGTGGTGTGGTTGTGTGATTTGTGGTTTAAAAGGAAGGTGTAGCTTTAAAACTGCCGCTCAAGAAAGTGCTTGAAACGGCCAGTAATTATAGCAAGACTCGGCCAGGCTTATTTGTGGAAGAAATCTCATTTTTGCGGCTCTCCGCCAACCATCAACTGGAGCCGACAGGTGATTAATCAATAGATAATTAGTGCTTCTTGTTACTGCACCAACCATACTCTCCTTCATTGGACAGGTAGTTCTCGACTTACGACGGCCGTTGAGCCCCAGATTTCCGGGGTCGTGTGATCCAGATCCAGACGCAGGGCAACCGACTCATATTTATGACGGTCGGAGTGTCCCGGGGGATCATTGTGTGATTGGTGACCCTCTGACAAGCCAGCTTCACTTAACAACCGAGTTTCTAAGTTAACAACGAGGTCGTAAAATGGGGCAAAACTCACTTTTGGGGGGGCTCCGTCGTGGTCGTAAGACAGGGACTATCTGGACTGCAGCAAAGAGCCTAAGGATGGGAGAGAGGAGGCATAAAAAAAAAACCCGGCAGTTACACAACTCTTTTAATCCTTTCGTTGAACAACACGGTGTTTGTGCAACCTGGTTTCACAATCCAGTCACAAGACAACTAGCCAGGAACAGGTTTCACTCCGCAGGTGACTAGCGCTGACGCCGAGTTCGAAATCCGCCTTGCGCACTCCTTCCAACTCTGCCCATCTCCAGACCTCCTGATTTCAGGGTTAAGGCAGTGTGTGTGTGTGTGTGTCCTTATCAATGTCCTCGACTTACGAGCGGTTGCTTAGCAACCGTTCCAAGTTACGACGGACCTGGTTCTGACGTTCCAACAGCGGCTCCCCCTGGTGGTGACAGGACTGCACATCCAGCACGCAGCAACTGGCGTTTTGCGGCACCCCGCAGCCACGTGGCCGTGTTCTACGGTGTGTTTGCCGAACGAAAACCGGCAACGGATGGAAACTCACCAAGGAGAGAACGTTCTAGAACCCAGGAGACATTTCCCGACAGGGAGAACGATTAATCAGTGGAACAACTTGCCTCCAGTAGTTGTGGCTGCTCCATCACGGGAGCCTTTTAAGAAGAAATTAGACAACCATTTAGGGCTTCTTCCCTGAATAGGGGGTTGGACTAGAGGACCTTCAAGGTCCCTTCCAACTCTGTTACTCTGCTATCCTTCCTTCCTTCCCTCCTAGGAAGGAAGGAAGGAAGGAAGGAGTAGTGACCTCCAAAAATTCTTCTCTAACCTGTCGGGAAACAGACTTTACCATGTCCCAAAGGACGGACTCGTCCCCCAACCCGATCTACTGGAGGTTCCATGGAGGGTTGGGACAATAAAACAATAAGACGATAAGAAAGAAAGAAAAAAAGAAAGGAAGGAAGGAAGGAAGGGTCCCTCCTTCCTTCCTTCCTCATCACTGGAGGTTTTTAAGAAGAGATTGGACAGCCCTTTGTCTGAAATGGTATAGGGTTTCCTGCCTGAGCAGGGGGTTGGGCTAGATGACCTCCAAGGTCCCTCCCAACCCTGTTATTTTGTTATTCTATTCTTTCTTTCTTTCTTTCTTTCTTTCTTTTCCTTCCTTCCCTCCCTCCCTCCCTCCCTCCCTTCTTCCTTCCTTCCTCCCTCATCACTGGAGGTTTTTAAGAAGAGATTGGACAGCCCTTTGTCTGAAATGGTATAGGGTTTCCTGCCTGAGCAGGGGGTTGGACTAGAAGACCTCCAAGGTCCCTTCCAGCTCTCTTATTCTGCTAATTGCATCTGGTTTTTGGCAACAAACCAACGAGGAGTTTGCTTTACAACTGGGATAGCCGCAAAACAGGTTGTGAAATCAGGTGGGTCACGCGGGTGACCTGCTTTGCAATCGTTGCAACTTAACGACTGCAATGGGCAGGCTGCCTTACGGTCGTTAAGTTGGGGACTGCCCGTAAGATTTCAGCCTCCCCCCCCCGGCAAAGTTTAAAAACCATTTTCTGCTTCTCCCCGCAGGTGAGCGAGGAGCCCACAACGGGAGAGTGTACAAGTGTGCAAGAATTGGTGTAAGGGTTGGGAGAGACGGTTGGGGGTCAAGAGGACTTGAGGCTGGATCAGGTCATTGGCTGGGAATGGCGTTTGGGCTGGCCCGCCTTGTCTGCCTGTTGTGTATGAGCAGGATCAGGCGACTGGCAGGTGGCAGAGTTGTACCAACCCCGTCATCTGTTAAATATCTCATTTATTTATGCGCCAGGCTCCAACGATTATTCCATGCCTCTAGAAAAGGGTGTGATTTGTATCAAGCTGTCAAGTATTACTAATCCCCGGTTTGTTGCAACTGTTTATCCTCTGTGGATTGCAATCCCTGGCGCTCAATTTCCATATCAGGTTGCTTCCAGCTTGGTGAAGGGCCTGCAATGTTTGAATTTGCACCGCGTGGTTGATTCAGGTAGCCCTCGTTTAGCGGCCGGCTCTTTGAGTGACCGTTCGCAGTTACGATGGTGATGAAAAAATAACTTTGCGACTGGTCTTCGTGTTGACTTGCTGCAAAGCAAAAGTGAGGCCAGTTTCATAAGCACAGTCACAGTGTCGGTTAACGGCGGCTTTGTTTAATGGCCAAAATGCCAGTCCTTCCTTCCCTCCCTTTCCTTCCTCCCTCTGCCTTTCTCTTTTTCTTTCTTTCTTCCTTTCTTCCTTCCTCCCTCATCTCCTTTTTCTTTCTCGTCTTTCCTTCATTTCTTTGTTTCCTCCCCTTCTTACTTTTTCTTTTTTTTCTTCTCTTCTTTCCTTTCTTTCTCCTTCCTTTTCTTCCTTTGGCAAAGCCAAAAGGGAAGGAAGATTCTCTTTTCTTTCTTTTTCTTTTCTTCCTTCCTTCATCTTTCTTTCCTTCTTTCATCTTTCTTTTCCTTTCTTCCTTTCTCTTTCCTTCCTTCATCTTTCTTTCATTCCTCCTTATCTTTCTTTCTTTCCTTCCTTCCTTCATCTTTCTTTTTCTCTTTCCTTCCTTCATCTTTCCTTCCTTCCTTCCTTCATCTTTCTTTTTTCTTTTTCTTTCTTTCTTTCCTTCCTTCCTTCATCTTTCTTTTTCTTTCTTTTTCTCCTTCCTTCCTTTCCTTTCCTTATCTTTCTTTCTTTCTTTCCTTCCTTCCTTCCTTCATCTTTCTTTTTCTTTCCTTCCTTCCTTCATCTTTCCTTCCTTCCTTATCTTTCTTTTTTTCTTTTTTTCTTTTTTTCTTTCTTTCCTTCCTTCATCTTTCTTTTTCTCTTTCCTTCCTTCCTTCATCTTTCTTTGTTTCTTTCCTTCCTTCCTTCCTTTCCTTCTTTCTTTCTTTCTTTCTTTCTTTTCTGGCTTTGCTTTCTTTTTCCATTCTGTACTTTTCTCTCCCTTCCGTCTCAAATGATTTCATTTTGGCCTCTTTATTCTAACAAAGCTATTTCCCCCCCCCAAAAAAGAGAAACATTAAGGAGCACCATCCCCCCCACCCCCAGTCACCAGCTCTCAGCCTTGATTTAGATATGGCTTTATTTTCTTTTTCTCAGGTGAGTATTTGTGCATCTCAAAGACCGGCCAGGGCAAGGAAGTTTGCCAATTCTTCCCCTTGGCAGAGATCCTCTGTCTTTCCAAACAGGGAGAGACTTCCTCGGCGGTGCATCTCCTGAGTTGTACATGCAGGCTTGGTTAACGAGCAGAGGCACTGGTGGGGGGTGGGACAGAGTTGGCCATCCTCAAAAAAAACACACACACCCAATTCTCCCCCTCCCCGACGGAGAAATCAGGAAAGGTGACGGCGAGATCTTATATCTGATCTGAAAACTAGGAACCCAAACTGGGAGTTAGAGAAAAATCTCTTTCGGGGGAAATCAAAGCATTTGAAGATCTCGCCTCCTTTGCAGAATCTCTGGACAGAAAGCAAAAGGTGTGAATTTTGCGATAGCCAGAAAGACATCAGGGGTAACGCTGATCCCCTTTCTCATCCGCTGGGCCCCAGAATCATTGTAATTTGTTCCTACAGGTAGCCCTCGACTTACAAAGACTTAGCTTGGCGACCGAAGTTACAACGGCACTGAAAAAAAGGGACCTAGGACCGGTTTTCACACTTACGACCGCTTGCAGCGTCCCCCGTGGTCACGTGATCAAAATTCAGACGCTTGGCAACTGACTCGTACTTACGACGGTCACAGCGTCCCAGGGGGGTCATGTGATTCCCTTTGGTGACCTTCTGACTACCAAAATCAACGGGGAAGCCAGATCCACTTAACGACCGTGTTACTAACTTAACAGCTGCAGTGATTCCCTTAAACAACTGTGGCGAGAAAGGTCGTAAAACGGAGCAAAAGCTCGCTTAGCAACAGAAATTTTGGGCTCCCTTGTGATCGTAAGTCAAGGACTAACTCCTTTTCTTGTCTGAGGGATTGGTCAAGGCCCTGGAATTGTCCTAATTTCTTACTGGCTCTGTGGAACCTCCAAGGTTAGAGGAAGTCTATCGTGGGAAAGCATGTCCCTTCAAACTATGATCCAAACTGTTTCGGGGTGCCAGAGCAAAAATCTGGGCCTGCTTTTGTGGCATCTCGTCTCTCTCCCACCAAGAATTCAGCTGGGTCCCTGATGGCTCTCCAAGGTAAGCACCCCAAAAAGGCACAGCAAAAGTGAGGTATCCACAAGAGAGGGACAAATGCGAGGGACAGGTGTACAAGGAACCAAACAGCGGGACGCCGCGGGCACATCATGGATAACGGGAAGACGGAACAGCATCTCCGGGACAGTGAATCTCGGACAGAACAATAGGATTATCAGTTCAATGGTGCATCCAAGCATTTGGATCAGTCCTTCCCATTGAGACGTAAGGAATTCGTTTAAAGGGAATCTCTCGTTTTAGATCAGCAGCACGGGCTCGCCGGATTACCACCACGGCCATACGCGCATAACCGGGACTCCAGAACGAGAGTCGGTGGAGCCCTTAAAAAATGAATCCTGATTGTCACATGAGACGGCGCAGGTGAGCGTGTTTGTCCTCTTGGTGCGCCAGCAGCAAGGTGAGCCCTCCTTCCTGACCCCCACTCAAGTTTTGGGGTTCCCTTCAAAGAATTTTTGGAGATCGCCGTACGGGAATACGGGACTCCCTGCTTTGGTTTCGAATGTATCCTGAGCGAGGCGGACTAATTTCCAAGCAATGGTGTAGTTGACCTATGAGGCCATTCCTGGACATCATACAGCGAGGACATTCCCCAGATATCCGTCGCGGGGCGGGTTTTTCGCTCCAGATCCTCTTCCGCAGAGGACGGAGCTGGTCTTCAGAGATTGCTTTCTCGCAGAAGTCCACTGAGGCTGCACGGACGTCTCTGCTCCAGCCGACGACCGGACAGCAGACGCCGTAAGGGGGAGGTCGAGTTCAGATCTCCACAGCTCTGCAGATGGATGCCGTTGGCAGGACTCCCCAGCCTTAACACCTGAAAAACCCAAGGAATCGCTTGCTGAGAAAGATAGGTCATAAGCAGAGAGGAAAAGGGGAGGATCTGGATGAGGAAAAATGATCACGGGTCTCTCAGGGTTAGCCTTGCGAGGTAACTCAGGATAAGAAGCACAACTTCTGTTTCTTTGTTTTATATTTTATATCTATCTTGTTGACAAAGGAAAATAAATCTGTTAAAATGGAAATGTGGCTGATCTCTTTACCGCAGTCACGTGATCATCATTTGCAGGGCTCCCTGCCAGCAGCTTCCCACAAGAAAAGTCACTGGGGAAGCCAGCAGGAAATCGTAAATCACTTCCGTTCCCTCGGCTTGATTGCCTGCCTACAATCATTTTGTTTCTCTGTTTAAGTAAAGCAATACCTCCAAAATGATGACCCAACGAGCATAGTTTGTCTAATGTCTGTACTGGCACTCAAAACAAACAGCTCACAGTCACAACTGCAGTAACCTGATAATTACTTCCGATGTTAATTGCTCTGAATTACAATTATTTTCCTGTTGTTGTCTTTGATAAGGTCAGATAAGGCGAGATAAACCTATCCATCCTGACGGTCCTGACACACACACACACACACACACACACACACNTCCAGGAAAGAAAAAAAAAAAAAAAAAGTCCGTAGCGAACAAGGGGTCCGCTTAACGACCGCTGTGAAAACGTCATAAAATCGGGTCTGGGCGGGTGAATTGCTTTGCAGCGGTCAGCGACTTACGACGGTCAATGAGGATCGTAGCTCAAGGGCTACCTGACCAGGTAAGCCCGCGAGTTACCATCACAATTCAGCCTACGTTGCTAAGGGAAAGACTGGCTCGGCGGATTTTGCCCCATTTTACGGCCTTCCTCGTCTCCGTTGTTAAGTGAATCACCCGGTTATTAAGTGAACCTGGCTTCTCCCCTTGACTCGGCCCGTCAGATGGTCACAAAAGGGGATCACGTGACCTGCCGGGACGCTGCAACTCGTCATAAATATGAAGCCGTTGCCAAAGGTCTGAATTTTTATCCCATCACCCTGCGATGGATGTGAAGGGCGAAAAACAGTCCTACATCCCCTTTTGCGGCGCCGTTGTAACTTTGAACGGCCGCTAAATGAATGGTGGTAACTAGAGGACTTGCTGCGCTGCCTGCAGAATTTCTAAAAATTAAGCGACCATACGGGTGACACTTCTTTGAAACCGGTGGCTTTGGAGTAAGCGTCGGTTGTCATCGTTTTAAGTCTGTGTGACGACAATTAGTGTGACCACAACACAGGAAAATGATGATTCTAGGGGGGGTGGGAGGGTGAACTCACACCACTAGGCAGTACAGCCCTCACCTGTTTCCGCCGACGAATGAGAGGCCTCGTCTCCAGACCCTTTGGTGCAAAATACTTCCTGATCGTCGCTTTCTGTGGGTGGTGGTGGTGGAAGGGAGGAAAAAGCAGGAGAGAAAAGAGTTAAAATCTGGGGGGGTTTCGTGCCCCCCCCAAAAAGGTAGGTTTGATTTGAGCCGGGAAGGAGAGGGGGGGCCACCCCGTGGCACCGTGGCTCCCCGGCCTGTATTAAATTCAGACAAGGGCTTGGCCATCTCCACTTTTCTGTGGCTTCTCCACCTACTGGAAGGGCGTTTTCTGCAGAAGTTGGGGGGTGCCCCATCACTGGAGGCTTTTAGGAAGAGATTGGACAGCCACTTGTCCAGAATGTTACAGGATTGACTCCCTGAGCAGGGGGTTGGACTAGAAGACCTCCAAGGTCCCTTCCACCGCTGTCATTCAGTCATACCTACCAGCCTCCCTGGACATGCCCATTCCAGGGTCGCTGTGGGACCGCAGCAGGGAACAACGGATCAAGGGGGACTGGCAGGACGTTTCGCTGCTCCGGCGCTGCTGTCTGAGCCCTTTGCGCGCCGACACCGCCGTCTTGGGCTTCACGCGCACCTCGGGAAAACACGGGCCCGCGCCGTGGCCGAGACCCTCCAGGCG
>NW_015389094.1:128409-149076 GCF_001527695.2 Protobothrops mucrosquamatus | reverse complement strand
CCTTCTCTGAGTGGTTTACAGAGTCAGTGTGTTGACCCCCCAACCATCTGGGTCCTCGTTTTACCGACCCCAGAAGGACGGAAGGCTGAGTCAACCTTGAGATGGTCAGGATTGAACTCCTGGCAGTCGGCAGAGTTAACCTGCAATACTGCATTCTGACCACTGGGAAGGAAGGGAGGGAAGGAGGGAGGGAGGGAGGGAGGAAGAAAAGGAAGGAAGGGAGGGAAGGAGGGAGGAAGAAAAGGGTGGAAGGAAGGAAGGAAGGAAGGAAGGAAGGAAGGAAGGAAGGAAGGAAGGAAGGAACGGAAGGGAGGGAGAGAGGACAAAAAGGATGGAAGGAAGGGAAGAAGGGACGGAGAAAGGAAGGAAGGAGGGAGGGAGGGAGGGAGGGAGGAAGGGAGGAAGGACAATAGCAGAATGATATACTGCTTCACATATGCACATGCCCTTTGCACATGCTCCGGGGTGCTCTGTCTTTCTGTTGATTAAAAAAAAAACAACTCAACTGCCCCTCGACTTGGGTTCAACAGCAGCAAGAGCATCTTCAACCATACCTGGCTGTCTCCACGGAGCCCCATAACAGCTTCATAACTTGGAGGAAAATCAGTGGGGTACAGGGGTACCGGGCTATCCATGGAACCGTTGTAGGTAATGCTAAACAACAATAAATAAATAAGATATTGTTAAATAGGTTAAATAAATAAATTCTTTCTTTTTCCTCCTTTCTTTCTTCCTTTCCTTCCCTTCCCTTCCTTCCATTCTTTTTTCTTTCTCTTTTCTTTCTTTCTTTCTTTCTTTCTTTCTTTCTTTCTTTCTTTCTTTCTTTCTTCTCTTTCTCTTTCTTTCTTTCTTTCCTTCCTTCCTTCCTTCCTTCCTTCCTTCCCTTCCTTCCCTTCCTTCCTTCCTTCCTTCCTTCCTTTCTTTCTTTCTTTCTTTCTTCTCTTTCTCTTTTTTCTTTCTTTCTTTCTTTCTTTCTTTCTTTCTTTCTTTCTTTCTTTCTTTCTTTCTTCTCTTTCTTTTCTTTCTTTCTTTCTTTCTTTCTTTCTTTCCTTCCTTCCTTCCTTCCTTCCCTCCCTTCCCTTCCCTTCCCTTCCCTTTCTTTTCTTTTCTTTTCTTTTTTTCTTTCCTTTCCTTTCTACTGTGGTTGCATTTTCTTTCTCTTCAAATCAAGGTCTCGCTGCCAGCAAAACGTCCCCGATTCTCTTACAGGGCGTGGAATCTCTTTGCGTCGAGCCCAAATTTATTTACACGTCACGCAATCCACCTTTTAGCAATCTCACCTCTGGGCATCCGTCTCGGAGCTGCAGGTGTACTCGGGGGGGTAGTAAGGAGGGGGCGGAACTGGCGGGACAAACTCATCCAGGTCCAACATGTGTTGCAAGAAAGTGTCCGGAGGAGACGTACAGTCCAGCGTGAGGGAGCTTGAGCGAGGTGGAGAAAGCTGAAAATGGAAAGAGAATCGAATAAATTAATTCAACCCGGCAGGAAACGGTAAGTAAGTAAAAAAAAAAAATCTCTTGGATAATCTTGGTAAATTAAACCCGGCGGGAAAGGGTAAGAAAAATCCAGTTTTTGGTCACCGCGTTACAAAAACCAAAACAAAACAATGGCATTTTGGAAAAAAATGCAACGGAAAAACATATGAAGAACAGTTGCAGGATTTGGGGTTTGGCTAGAAGAACTGGATAGCAATGTTCCAATATTTATAGTTAATAATAATAATAATAATAATAATAATAATAATAATAATAATAATAATAATAATAATAAAGTTGGAAAGGACCTTGGAGGTCATCTAGTCCAAGCCCCTGTTCAAGCAGGAAAGGGTTGGACTAGATGAAAGGTGAGGGGCTGCACCAAAGAAGAGGGGGTCAACCTATTTTCCTAAACACCCAAATGATGGAAACTCATCAAGGAGAGAAGCAACCTGCAATTAAGGAGAAACTTCCTAACAGTGAGGATAATTCACCGGTGGAACAGCCTGCCACCAGAGGTTTTGGCTGCTCCATCACTGGAGATTTTGTAAGAAGAGGCTGGAAAAGCCACTTGTCTGAGATGGTATAGGGTCTCCTGCTTGAGCAGGGGGGCTGGACTAGATGGCCTCCAAGGTCCCTTCTAGCTCTATTCTATTCTAATTCTATTCTTTGAGAGTTTCTGGTTGCGAGTTCAGAGCCAAACCCCGTTTTTGGGTGACTCACCACGTGGAGAATGTCGACCGAAAAAATCTGAATGCAACACATGATGGCGGACAGAGTGCACACAACGATGGAGAAGATGGTCAAGCCACAGATGCTGAAAAGCAGGTCCTACGGTGAGTAAAGGGAAAGTTGTCAGAAAGGAGTAACAGAGAAAGAGAAGGAGATGCGTTTTAGCTAAGTTCTGGAGAAATGCCAAACAAGGGAAAGAATAATAATACGTCCAAAACATCTGGAGCACCGTTGGAACACTTTCGGCATTGACAAAGTCCCCATCGGTCAATTGCAAAAGGCAGCTTGACTTTGAACAACTTAAATCCTGCACTGAGACTTTTAACGCCATCAAACAACCACATCTGTCTATATCCCAGGTCCTTGGGAAGGACTCAACAAGGCCAAATCCAGATTAAACACCTGGCTGCGCGAGGAACCATAATAATAGAAATTGAACCCTCTCGGCATTGACAAAAATCTTCATCCGTCAATTGCAAAAGGGCAGCTTGACTTGGGACAGCTGACATCCTGCGACAATACTTTTAACGTTATTAAACAGCCACATCTGTCTATCCCAGATCCTTGGGAAGGACTTAACGGGTGCAGGAAAGAAATGCCAAATCCAGCCTAAACATCTGGCCGACTTTGTAACAAACCATAATAGTGTAAAAAATAATCATGGGAAATCTCGAGAAGGTTGCGTTTGTCTGCCTCAGCAAATTCTGTCCATTTCACCAGCTGTTCCTCCATGGTGGCTAGCGACAACTTTTCCCTTGCCACTCACTTTGAGGACGAGAAGGATCCTGGAACAATTCGAATCCACATCAGCTTTATTGCCGCAGGCGGGAATCCCGGATTCAGATGGCGCGTAGATGCATTTCTTATACAGAAAACTAGTCTGCAAAGAAAAGAAAGATCGTTGCATGCTGGTTGGGGAATTACAGGAATTTTCAGAGATTCTCTGGATGGTGTGAGAAGTGGGATACACTTTTTCCTGCCTTGCAGATGGTGTCAGAAGTGGAATACGCTTTTTCCTGATCTCTGGATGGTGTCAGAAGTGGGATACAGCTGTTCGTGAAGGTGGTAGAAGTGGGATATGATGTTTTGTGGTCTCTGGATGGTGTCAGAAGTGGGATACACTTTTTCCTGCTCTGTCTCCAAGACAGCAGGCTGAGAAAGGATGAATAAATTCTTCTTCCCTTCCCAATGGCTCCAAACCTTGCTCCTCCAGACACAATTCCTCCCTTCCTCCCCATAACTGACCCGTTGCATCCCTACCTGGCCTTTCAGGCTCCGTCGCCATCCCAGCTCCTTTGGGATCGAAGATCCGTCTCGCTGCCTTATCCGCTCACAGACTTCCAAAGATTTCACCTGCTGGGCGTGTTGGCAGGACAGAATAGAGCCTGCCAGGGTGAGCATCACCCCTAAGACAGACAGCAGGGTGAAGAAGGTGATCTGGAAAGGAGGAGGGAGGGGAGAACAAGCAATTCAGGGTGCAAAAGGCTGCCCAAAATGCTCCAAAATATCAGGGAAAAAATCCTAGAATTTGTTATTGAATGATACCAAATTATTGAATGATACCAAATGATTACATTATATCTCATTATCTTTCTTTCATCTCTCACTTGTCTATCATCTCTCTCTCTAGGATCCATCTATCCATCATCTATCTATCTATCTATCTATCTATCTATCTATCTATCTATCTATCTATCTATCTATCTATCTATCTATCTATCTATCTATCTCAGGCTCAGGCTCAACCCTTCCAAGACCGAGTGGCTGTGGTTTCCGGCGCCTCGGCATAGTCAGCTGATGCCATCGCTGACTATAGGGGGCGAAACTTTGGCCCCCTCAGAGAGGGCGCGCAACCTGGGAGTCCTCCTGGATTCACGGCTGACCTTGGATGACCATCTGTCGGCCGTGACCAGGGGGGCGTTTTATCAGGTTCGCCTGATTCACCAGTTGCGGCCTTTTCTGGACCGGGACGCCTTGCGCACAGTCACTCATGCTCTTGTCACCTCCCGCCTGGACTACTGTAACGCCCTCTACATGGGGCTCCCTTTGAGGAGCACCCGGAGGCTTCAAATGGTCCAAAATGCGGCCGCGCGGGCGGTGTTGGGAGGGACTCGTCGCTCCCATGTGACACCGCTGCTGCGCGAGCTGCATTGGTTACCAGTGGCCTTCCGGGTGCGCNCCTTCTCTGAGTGGTTTACAGAGTCAGTGTGTTGACCCCCCAACCATCTGGGTCCTCGTTTTACCGACCCCAGAAGGACGGAAGGCTGAGTCAACCTTGAGATGGTCAGGATTGAACTCCTGGCAGTCGGCAGAGTTAACCTGCAATACTGCATTCTGACCACTGGGAAGGAAGGGAGGGAAGGAGGGAGGGAGGGAGGAAGAAAAGGAAGGAAGGGAGGGAAGGAGGGAGGAAGAAAAGGGTGGAAGGAAGGAAGGAAGGAAGAAAGGAAAGGAAGGGAGGGAGAGAGGACAAAAAGGATGGAAGGAAGGGAAGAAGGGACGGAGGAAGGAAGGAAGGAGGGAGGGAGGGAGGGAGGGAGGGAGGAAGGAAGGACAATAGCAGAATGATATACTGCTTCACATATGCACCTGCCCTTTGCACATGCTCCGGGGTGCTCTGTCTTTCTGTTGATTAAAAAAACAACAACTCAACTGCCCCTCGACTTGGGTTCAACAGCAGCAAGAGCATCTTCAACCATACCTGGCTGTCCCCACGGAGCCCCATAACAGCTTCATAACTTGGAGGAAAATCAGTGGGGTACAGGGGTACTGGGCTATCCATGGAACCGTTGTAGGTAATGCTAAACAACAATAAATAAATAAGATATTGTTAAATAGGTTAAATAAATAAATTCTTTCTTTTTCCTCCTTTCTTTCTTCCTTTCCTTTCCTTTCCTTCCCTTCCTTCCATTCTTTTTCTTTCTTTCTTTCTTTCTTTCTTCTCTTTCTCTCTTTCTTTCCTTCCTTCCTTCCTTCCTTCCTTTTTCTTTCTTTCTTTCTTTCTTTCTCTTTTTTCTTTCTTTCTTTCTTTCTTTCTTCTCTTTCTTTTCTTTCTTTCTTTCTTTCTTTCTTTCCTTCCTTCCTTCCTTCCCTCCCTTCCCTTCCCTTTCTTTTCTTTTCTTTTCTTTTTTTCTTTCCTTTCCTTTCTACTGTGGTTGCATTTTCTTTCTCTTCAAATCAAGGTCTTGCTGCCAGCAAAACCTCCCCGATTCTCTTACAGGGCGTGGAATCTCTTTGCGTCGAGCCCAAATTTATTTACACGTCACGCAATCCACCTTTTAGCAATCTCACCTCTGGGCATCCGTCTCGGAGCTGCAGGTGTACTCGGGGGGGTAGTAAGGAGGGGGCGGAACTGGCGGGACAAACTCATCCAGGTCCAACATGTGTTGCAAGAAAGTGTCCGGAGGAGACGTACAGTCCAGCGTGAGGGAGCTTGAGCGAGGTGGAGAAAGCTGAAAATGGAAAGAGAATCGAATAAATTAATTCAACCCGGCAGGAAACGGTAAGTAAGTAAAAAAAAAAAAAATCTCTTGGATAATCTTGGTAAATTAAACCCGGCGGGAAAGGGCAAGAAAAATCCAGGTTTTGGTTACCGCGTTACAAAAAAACCCCAAAACAATGGCATTTTGGAAAAAAATGCAAAGGCGACAAAAACATATGAAGAACAGTTGCAGGATTTGGGGTTTGGCTAGAAGAACTGGATAGCAATGTTCCAATATTTATAATAATAATAATAATAAAGTTGGGAAGGACCTTGGAGGTCATCTAGTCCAACCCCCTGCTCAGGCAGGAAAGGGTTGGACTAGATGAAAGGTGAGGGGCTGCACCAAAGAAGAGGGGGTCAACCTATTTTCCCAAACACCCAAATGATGGAAACTCATCAAGGAGAGAAGCAACCTGCAATTAAGGAGAAATTTCCTCACAGTGAGGACAATTCACCGGTGGAACAGCCTGCCACCAGAAATTTTGGCTGCTCCATCACTGGAGATTTTGTAAGAAGAGGCTGGACAGCCACTTGTCTGAGATGGTATAGGGTCTCCTGCTTGAGCAGGGGGGCTGGACTAGATGGCCTCCAAGGTCCCTTCTAGCTCTATTCTATTCTAATTCTATTCTTTGAGAGTTTCTGGTTGCGAGTTCAGAGCCAAACCCCGTTTTTGGGTGACTCACCACGTGGAGAATGTCGACCGAAAAAATCTGAATGCAACACATGATGGCGGACAGGGTGCACACAACGATGGAGAAGATGGTCAAGCCACAGATGCTGAAAAGCAGGTCCTACGGTGAGTAAAGGGAAAGTTGTCAGAAAGGAGTAACAGAGAAAGAGAAGGAGATGCGTTTTAGCTAAGTTCTGGAGAAATGCCAAACAAGGGAAAGAATAATAATATGTCCAAAACATCTGGAGCACTGTTGGAACACTTTCGGCATTGACAAAGTCCCCATCAGTCAATTGCAAAAGGCAGCTTGACTTTGCACGGCTTAAATCCTGCACTGAGACTTTTAACACCATCAAACAACCACATCTGTCTATATCCCAGGTCCTTGGGAAGGACTCAACAAGGCCAAATCCAGTTTAAACATCTGGCTGCGCGAGGAACCATAATAATAGCAATTGAACCCTCTCGGCATTGACAAAAATCTTCATCCGTCAATTGCAAAAGGGCAGCTTGACTTGGGACAGCTGACATCCTGCGACAATACTTTTAACGTTATTAAACAGCCACATCTGTCTATCCCAGATCCTTGGGAAGGACTTAACGGGTGCAGGAAAGAAATGCCAAATCCAGCCTAAACATCTGGCCGACTTTGTAACAAACCATAATAGTGTAAAAAATAATCATGGGAAATCTCGAGAAGGTTGCGTTTGTCTGCCTCAGCAAATTCTGTCCATTTCACCAGCTGTTCCTCCATGGTGGCTAGCGACAACTTTTCCCTTGCCACTCACTTTGAGGACGAGAAGGATCCTGGAACAATTCGAATCCACATCAGATTTATTGCCGCAGGCGGGAATCCCGGATTCAGATGGCGCGTAGATGCATTTCTTATACAGAAAACTAGTCTGCAAAGAAAAGAAAGATCGTTGCATGTAAAAGCATGCTGGTTGGGGAATTACGGGAATTTTCAGAGATTCTCTGGATGGTGTCAGAAGTGGGATACACTTTTTCCTGCCTTGCAGATGGTGTCAGAAGTGGAATACGCTTTTTCCTGATCTCTGGATGGTGTCAGAAGTGGGATACAGCTGTTCGTGAAGGTGGTAGAAGTGGGATATGATGTTTTGTGGTCTCTGGATGGTGTCAGAAATGGGATACACTTTTTCTTGCTCTGTCTCCAAGACAGCAGGCTGAGAAAGGATGAATAAATTCTTCTTCCCTTCCCCCTGGCTCCAAACCTTGCTCCTCCAGACACAATTCCTCCCTCCCTCCCCATAACTGACCCGTTGCATCCCTACCTGGCCTTTCAGGCTCCGTCGCCATCCCAGCTCCTTTGGGATCGAAGATCCGTCTCGCTGCCTTATCCGCTCACAGACTTCCAAAGATTTCACCTGCTGGGCGTGTTGGCAGGACAGAATAGAGCCTGCCAGGGTGAGCATCACCCCTAAGACAGACAGCAGGGTGAAGAAGGTGATCTGGAAAGGAGGAGGGAGGGGAGAACAAGCAATTCAGGGTGCAAAAGGCTCCCCAAAATGCTCCAAAATATCAGGGAAAAAATCCTAGAATTTGTTATTGAATGATACCAAATTATTGAATGATACCAAATGATTACATTATATCTCATTATCTTTCTTTCATCTCTCACTTGTCTATCATCTCTCTCTCTAGGATCCATCTATCCATCATCTATCTATCTATCTATCTATTTATCTATCTATCTATCTATCTATCTATCTATCTATCCCTCTATTATCTATCTATCTATCATCCATTTATTTGTCTGTGTCTATATCTACATCTATCATCTCTATCTCATATGTCTACCTGTCTTTCTCTCTCTTGTTTTATCTTATCTATCTTATCTTATCTTATCTTTCTGTCTGTCTGTCTGTCTCTCTCTCTCTCTCTCTCTCTCTCTCTTTCATTTGTCTATCATCTCTCATTCTCTCTAGGATCCATCTATCATCTGCCTATCTGTCTGTCTGTCTGTCTGTCTATCTATCTATCTATCTAATCTGTCTGTCTGTCTGTCTGTCTGTCTGTCTGTGTCTAATTCTTTTTTGTACAAGAGACTCTGGCTGCTGCAGAGGAATAAGATTGCCTTGTGCAACATTGTGGGAAACTCCAGATTGCGTCCGAAAGGCAGAGGGGAAGGGAGAAGGGGCGGCCTGCTCTGGGGTCCAAAGGCCAGGAGGGACGAGTCTGCTGGTGCCTTCCTGCTGGCCAACAAAACTTCCCACTTACCACGGGGGTGAAAGGGCGTCTCCATGAAACGATGCCAACCACACCAGAGAATGCCAGCTGGAAACAAGAGAAAGCAGGGATGAGAAACTGGCCCATTTCAAGGGTGACATAAAGGAACTTTCATTGTTCCCAAAGTGACTTTTTTTGCAAACAACCTCTCAGAGTCAACAGCAGCACTGAAAACAGCAACCTGCCACCTGTCCTCACACTTACGACTGTCACACCATCCCCACAATCTCATGATCGAAATTTGGGTACTTGACAACTGGCGTGCACAGGTGGGTCCTAGGACTAGGTTCTCCTGCTGGAGCAGGGGGCTGGACTAGAAGACCTCCAAAGTCCCTTCCAGATTCTATTCTATTCTATTCTTATTTCTATTCTATTCTTATTTCTATTCTATTCTTATTTCTATTCTATTCTTATTTCTATTCTATTTCTATTCTATTCTTTATTCTATTCTAATTCTATTCTAATTCTATTCTAATTCTATTCTTATTTCTATTCTTATTGTATTCTAATTGTATTTCTATTCTATTCTATCCTATCCCATCCTATATTTTCTATTCTATTCTATTCTATTCTATTCTATTCTATTCTATTCTATTCTATTCTATTCTATTCTATTATTCTATTCTATTCTATTCATTTCCCTATCCTATCCTATCCTATCCTATTCTATTCTATTTTATTCTATTCTCGATTCGATTCTATTATTATTCTATTCTATTCTATTATTATTCTATTCTATTCTATTCTATTCTCCCATCCAACCGTCTTTCCCAATTGGGAAGCCCGCGGGCTGGAGGAATTGTGGGGGATTTAAGTTCCTTCTCCCCCTGATGGCATCGCATTTTGCCAAGGTCTCTGCGGAGAGGCGGGTGAAGGCAAGGGCTGGGCACCGGTTTGGGCATCTCTCACGTCTAATGGAAGGCCTCGGCCCTGAATTATTTATCATTGCGTCTCGAGAACAAGCAGCTGAAACGCTCTTAATGCAAAAAAGGCTGGGAACTTCGGCTAGGCAGCTTCCCCGCTGGAGGAAGGGAGAGCCAAATTCCAGAAACGGAGGAGAGCCTCGGCTTTCGATCTTTCCAGAAAGGAAATCTCCGGAGGCGCAGGGAGACACAAAACGGGATAAGGGCAGAGTCTGAGCCTTAAAAATAAAAAATAAAAATCTGGAAAAAAAACAACTCTTGGCCCATAAAAAAAGATGCGTAGCTCCCGTTCACCTGGGCTAGGGATAACATTTGGGCAGCGTTCTGGTTTTATTTCTTTTCTGCTCTGGTTGATTTCCGTTCGGTTTTCCGTTCCGTTCCGTTTCAGTTCTATTCTGTGTTCTCGAACGTTTTCTATTTTTCTAGGCTGTGGTGTTTTTTATTCTCTTCTGTTCTGTTCTTTTTTCTTCTCTTTTCCCTTCTAGGTCTTCTCTTCTATATTCGCTATCTATTCTATTCTAGCAGGAGGCGTGAGCTTCAATGGACTCCAGAAGATGGTAGAGGACAGGAAGGCCTGGAGGAACGTTGTCCTTGGGGTCGTGATGGGTCGGACACGACTTCGCAATTAACAACAAATTCTATTCTATTCTATTCTATTCTATTCTATTCTATTCTATTCTATTCTATTCTATTGTCTAGTCTAGTCTAGTCCATATTCTAGTCTAGTCTAGTCTAATCTAGTCTATATTCTATTCTATTCTATTGTACTCTATTCTACTCTAGTCTACTCTAGTCTAGTCCATATTCTAGTCTAGTCTAGTCTAGTCTAATCTAGTCTATATTCTATTCTATTCTATTCTATTCTATTCTATTCTATTCTATTCTATTCTATTCTATTCTATTCTATTCCATTCCATTCTGGGGTACTCATCCTTTTCCTTCCTTCCTTCCTTCCTTCCTTCCTTCCTTCCTTCCTTCCTTCCTTCCTCTTCCTCCCTCCCTCCCACCTTTCCTCCCTCTTCCTTCCTTCCTTTCCCTCCCTCCCCCTTCCTTTCTTCCTCCCTTTTCCTCCCTCCCTCCCTCTTCCTTCCTTCCTTTTCCTCCCTCCCCCTTCCTTCCTTCCTTCTTTGCTCCATCTCTCCCTTTTCCTTCCTTCCTCCCTCCCTCCCTCTCCATACTTCTTGCTGAATGTTTGCATCACTTGAAATTCAGCTGATCTTGGAAAGCTTTCTGGGGTATCCTTTGAAATATTTCAGATTCTCCTGGGGGGGGGGAGAATATCTTGTTGCACCCAAAAAACCCCATGCCCACCGACCCTTCAGAAGAGACTCACCGGAAACCCGGCCCAGATGGGACAGGAATTCCCGATGGGATGCTGAGATGGGATGGAAGTGGTGACCAGCAAGCTCAGCGTCACGATGAGGACCCCCAGGATCATCTGGATGAAGCCCAAAAGGAGGATAACTTGTAGCCAAGCCCTTCGGACACGCAAGTGTGTAAAACTGTGAGAGGTTCGGCCGGTTAAGGAGTAGCTGGAGTCGCTGCGGGAGGGCATGGTGACCCCCCAAAAGTAGACTCATGAAAGTGGTCCAAAAAAACAGCCCAAACAATATTTTTTTTAAAAAAAAAAAACCTGAGGACTAGGAACACGGAGGAAAACAAACAGAGAGTATTTCCGTTTCTTTCCCACAGCAATGTCCAGTCAATTCCAATCCCTGCATATTAGCTTCCAGCCATTACAAAATGCATTTTTTTACAGACAAGAACAGCAGTTCATCCTGACTTCCCCCCCTCCTCATTAAAGGAAATTAAGTCTTTTTGGAGGGAGGGGTCCTTCTTTTCCTAAAGAAAAAAAGAATCCCCCTTGAATTCTTTGGGCCGCTCCAGATGAGACCCTCGGATTGCAGAGGATTAAAAACAAAAAAATGTTTTAGCTGGGATGATTCGGGCCCACTTTTGCTAGTAGACTGGTCTGGAAAAACCACGAAAAGAGCGCTTCGAGGCACGTGCAGAGCGCCGGGCCAATAATTCCAGGCGAGAAGGCCAGAAAAAAAACCAATTAAATTCCAGCAGGTTTTTATTTTCTAGATCAAGGATATGTTGTTGTTGTTGTTGTTGTTGTTGTTGTTTTCCCCTCCTTCAAAAGCTGCTGAGAAGCACGGAGATCATCTGATGATTCAGAAGTGGGATTCTCCTAAAACAGAAAAACAAAAAAACTTTCCAAGTACAAAACAGAGACCTGGGGGGGGGTGGGAAGCACAATTTCCTCGTTCAGGGGTGCCAAAATCTGACTTTGGCTTGGCTTTCCTGGGAAACAGGACCCCCTCCTGGGTTTGGGGGGGGGGTTTCTGAGTCCTGGCGTGGGCTGAAGTGGGCGCTTGCCGAAAACCAACAAGGTGCCCAAGGCTGGATTGTGCCAGCCAATTTTGGATAGCACCACAGCCGTCCGAAATGGAGGCAAACGTAGCTCTTTGGAAGCATCTTTCCCTGCACCAAGCTTTCTCTACCTCCTTTCTTTCTTTCTTCTCCATCACTCCTTCTCCTCTTCCTCTTTGCTTCCCTCTCCATCTCCATCTTTTTTTACTTTTTCTACTTTCCTTCCTTCCTCTTCCATCTCCATGTTTCTTCTCCTTCCTTCCTTCCCTCTTTCCCGCTCTCTCTCTATCACTTTCTTCTTCTTTCCTTCCATCTCTTTATCTTTCTTGTTTCTCTCTTTCTTTCCTTCGTTCCTTCTCTCCTTCCCTCCTCCTCCTCACTCTCCTTCCTTCCTTATCACTCATTTTGTCCTCTTGTTTCTTTCCTTCCTTCCTCCCCTTTCCCTTCCTCTCCTTCCTTTCATCTCTTTCCTTCCTTCCTTATCTCCTTGCTTCCTCCTTGCTTCCTCCCTCCCTCCCTCCCTCATCATCCTTCTTCCTCTTTCCTTCCATCTCTTCATCTCTATCTTTCTTCTTTCTTTCCTTCTTTCCCTTCCTCCCCCTTTTCTTCCCTCTTTCCTTCCTTCCGTCCTCCTCAGTTTCCTTCCTTCCTTCTCTATCACTCCTTCCCTTCCTCTTTCATCTCCATCTCTCTTTCTTCACTCCTTCGTCTGCTTCCTCTTCCTCAGCTGGCAAACATCTGCAGTCAGTCATCCAGCCAGAGTGATGAGGGGGGAAGGAAATTTGGAATAGGGAAGGGAATAGAGACGGGAGACAAATGTGGCAGGAGATGCTCAGGGCCGTGATCTCGGTTTTTTTGTGCCGTCACCCAGAGAAAGTTTGTGGGGCAGATTTTGTGCTGCTCTTCACGGTCCCACAAGCAAGCCTGGGAAGTCTTCTCCCAGTGGAAAAGTGGGGGGGGGGCTGAAGGATGTTTGCAAAGAGGGCTTTTCCATGGGGGGGGAGAGCGCTGGAATTTGGGCACCCCAAACCCCAATCCCTGTTGGGAGACCCGGAGATCCAGAATCCCAATGCACCAGGAAGAAAGGCCCAATTTGTCTCTCCTTGTTTTTTTTTGGGGGGGGGGGTCACAGCTTCTTCCTAAAAACTTAAGATTCTGCCAGCCCAACCCTGAATCTGCTCCCTTGCTGCAAAACCTTAGCCTGGGTGCCTTTTTCCCCCCAACAAAGGGCCCGAGCTTCCCCTCCCCCAAACAGCCCTAATCCTGGCTCTCCCGCTGGAAAAAAATAATTTCCACCCCCCCAGCCCTCCCCCATTTTTCTCCCAGGGCCCCAAAGAGGAGTCAAAATCGGCTGCAGCCTTACCCAGAAGGGGCGGAGTCTCTCTGCTCAGCTGCAGGACCGCTTCAAGCTAGAGATGCTTTGAAGCTCCGCCTCCCTTCGCTTAAGTGCCTGCATCCTTCTCCAGCCGAAGATGCTTTGGCTGGTCCTGATGCTGCAGGGAGGGGAAAGGGAAAAATAATATATCTATTTTTTTTTAAAAAAAAAAAAAGGAAAAAAAAAACCAACACCCTGCCCTGCTGCATCTTGGGAGCTGTAGTTCTCCAGCCCAGATCCTGCAACTGACTCCCGTTCCAGCCTGTTTCACAAGACAGGGCAGAAGAACTGGAGGGAAGAGATAGCCAATTAATATATATATATATATATTTACTCCCAGAAGGAGGTTGGTTGGTTGGTGGGTAGGTGGCTTTTGTGCCTGCTTTTTCCTTTTTTTCTAAATCTGCTTTGCCGTCTGGCTTCTTTCTTGTTCCAATTTTCCCAAATCTTGCAACGATGATTTTTTTATAATAAATAAATAAACGCTTCTCTGACTGATTCGGGCCTCCGGAACCCATTCAGCATCTGAAAACTGCTGGGGAGAAAATTATATATCCAGATCTGCTTTGCAATCTCGTCTCCTTGTTTATTGTTCAAATTCTTCAAATTTTGCTACAATTACTTTTAAAAAAAAGCTTTATAACATATATATACACACACACGCACACACACACACAGACAGAGGGGTCCAATTAACATCATCCTTCCGGGAAGCATGGAAACAAAATATTTTGAGTGGATGCTTTGATCCTCAGGATAGAAGCCAACTGGGAAAATGTTTCCCACGAGGTCCTCTTAGCTAATGGAATGGGATCCGTTGCCAATTTTTTTTCCATCTTTTCGGCTCTTCGGCTGAATCCAGCTGATGGGAATTTCAAACAGACCCCCAGCCAAAAGCCACCTTCTGTTCATGTCGAGTTCCTTCAAGCAAGGTTTCACTTCATTTCTCCAAAATGTCGTTTTGCAAAGTGGTGGCTTCTGGTTTGCAACAAAGCTTCATTTGTTCCTATTGTCAGGAAAAATTGCTTATCCTTTGTCTGGTGAATGGGTTTTTTTCCCCCCTCTCCTATTAGCAATACTTTCCCTACCTAATTGCGATCGTAATATTTTATTCCATCAGCCTAACTTGAGAACAATCAACACAGTGATTGTTCTATCTATCTATCTATCTATCTGTCTGTCTGTCTATCATCTTTATCTATATCTCTGTCTATGTCTATCTGTCTATCACTATCCATCCATCCATCTATTATCTTTTGTTTGTTTGTCTATCAATCATCTATCATTTATCTGTGTCTCCATTCATGCATCCATCTATCATCTGTCTGTCTGAATGGGTATCTATCTATCTATCTATCTATCTATCTATCTATCTATCTATCATCTATCTATCTTATCTATCTATCTATCTATCATCTATCTATCTATCTATCATCTATGTCTATCTCTATCTATCCATCCATCCATCACCTATTATCTTTTGTTTGTCTATCAATCATCTATCATTTATCTGTCTGTGTCTCCATTCATGCATCCATCTATCATCCATCTTTGTCTATCAATCATGTATCATCTGTCTGTCTGAATGGGTCTCTATCTATCTATCTATCTATCTATCTATCTATCTATCTATCTATCTATCTATCTATCATCTATCTATCTATCATCATCTATCTATGTCTATCTATCTCTATCCATCCATCATCTATTATCTTTTGTTTGTCTATCAATCATCTATCATTTATCTGTCTGTGTCTCCATTCATGCATCCATCTATCATCCATCTTTGTCTACCAATCATGTATCATCTGTCTGTCTGAATGGGTATCTATCTATCTATCTATCTATCTATCTATCTATCTATCTATCTATCTATCTATCTATCTGCTAAAATCAGGAGAAATACATCTTAGCTGCGTTACGCATCTCTTTTAAAAGGCAAGGAAAAAATGTTTAACACAATGATCAAATAAGCCTCCCTGGAGATGCCACCGTTACATCCTCATTTTCCCCACTCCAATATATATATATATATATATATTTATCTAAACTAACTTTTGCTCACTTAAATCCAGAATTAAGAAAAATGTGTTTTACCTTGCTTCAGTTTAGTTTCTTGATTATTTGGGACCTGGGGCATTCTGCCCACCACTGATGCCATCGCACAAATCATAAGCAGGAATTATTCACACGACAGAACGTGGTAAGAAAAGCAATGTAAGTTTATAATAAATAATCCTAATTTTGTTGTTGACATTTTTCTCATTTAATGCCTCTTGCAAACCTGGATCTAAACATCGGCGCCCTCTGGCGGACTAACTGGCTTCCTGCGAGCCTCAGCAAACAGTATTTTTAATTACCTTAGTGGAAAGTTCACACAACATGGTTAAGTAGGTTTAACCTAGATTACTCAGGAGAGGGGTGTGCCTTGCATCAATCCAGCTTGCTTTGTTAGTTTATGGCTGAAGTATTTGAGAGGCTGCCACAAGGAGGAGGGGGTCAATTTATTTTCCAAAGCACCGGAAGGCAAGACAAAAAACAACAGATGGAAACCGATCAAGGAGAAAAGCAACCTGGAATTAAGGAGAAATGTCCTGACAGTGAGAACAATTAACCAGTGGAACTGCTTGCCACCAGAGGTTGTGGGTTCTTCATCACTGGAGGTTTTTAAGAAGAGACTGGACGGCCACTTTTCTGAAATGATCCTGCATGAGCAAGGGGCTGGACTAGAAGACCTCCAAGGTCCCTTCCAGCTTCTATTCTATTCTATTCTATTCTATATAGGGATTCCTGCTTGAGCTGGGGGGCTGGACTAGAAGACCTCCAAGGTCCCTTCCAGTTCTATTCTGATTGTTATTATTAAGTCAAGTATCAGCTGTTCAAACTTTGGGGGGGGGAATCTTATTTTGTGGAATTTTTGGTGCTCTCTGAAGTTAGCTGTTTGTTTGCAGATGTTTCATGACCCAAATATTCGATTTACAGCCATAATTGAGCTCCCGGCTCAAATGTGGTCGTAAGTCAAGGACGACTCCCTGCACAGGAGAAAAAAATAGGTTGAGATTTCAAGGTCTCCTTAAATCAAATCTCAGGCTGGCCCTCCCACCCACGGCCCTTCAAGTAGCTCCCTCTCACGAAGAGCCCCTCAAAATTTGGGGAAGGGTCCGCAAAGCTTCCCAACTGCGCAAGAAGCCCCCTTTCCCCAGGAAAACCACGTCCGGCGGGAAAACCACAGAGATAAAATGTAGTTTTTATTCCTTAAATAAACTTCCATAATCCGTCTTGCGTTTGGCACAGCAAAACCAATAATAATAATTGGGGACGGGGAGCGGGGTAAAGGAATAGTGTGTTTGCACACTTGTAGACGTACAGAGAACGGGGGGGGGGGCGGCCGACAAATACTGGGAAGGAGACCGACATGAAGGGAGGGGGGGCGGGAAACACAGGAAAAACTTCCGGAGGGTCCGAAATTTCAAGGGGGAAAACGAGGTTTGGGGGCCAAGCCAGTCAGATGAGAAGGTTGTAGAAATGTAGAGTCATTCACAGACACAGCAAAAGAGACAACGGCGGGGAACCAGGATTTAGGAGAAATCCCCCCCAATTGCAAACACGTCAAACACAAATTTTGCAAACGTTGCAAAATTAAACTGGGGTGGGGGTGGGGTGCCTCAACCCATCCTCCCTCCTCCCCCCCCTCCGAAAAGAGAAAGGGGACCAAACAGAGAGTAAGTCCTTAACTGGCTTTCGATGTCCCAATTCTCAAATTTCGGGGTGACGGGAGAAAATTTATCCGCAAAACAGTCTTTTTACTCCATCTGGGAGCTTTGAAAAAAATAATAAAGAAAGGGGGGGAGATTCCCCCCCCCCAGTAGCAATAAAAGAGAAGGCACCAGAAGGGCCGAGAAGCAACTATATAGGCCACTGGTGGCTTTTGAGCCAAATAAAATAATTCTCGTTGCTAATAAAACGATAATTAAAAAACAAAAAAAAGGAACTTGCTCCCAGCGGCCAGCACTGGCAGAAGCGATCAAAATAAAAGAGAAACAAAAAAATTCTTAAGGCCTTAAGCAACTTTAAGACGTGTGGAGTTCAACTCCCAGAATTCTCCAGCCAGGGGGGATTCTGGGAGATGAAGTCCACACGTCTTAAAAGTTGCCACGTTTGAAAAAACACAGGCTTAGGGTAGTGTAAATAGAAACTTGAAAATCCCCTTTTTTTTCTTTCGACTTACATCTAGCAGAATACTACAGAGTTAACTTCAGCGGTGGGCATTTTAAAAAGGCGTGGAGTTCAACTCCCAGAATTCCCCAGCCAGCCGGGGGGGGGGGGAGAATTCTGGGAGTTGAAGTCCACGCTTCTTTAAAATTGCTCAGGTTGAGAAACGACGACTTAATAGGAGGAAAGTACAAAAGGGGGCATGCCAGGTGTAGCAAATTTGCAGAAAACGGGACGCAGCGGGGCTGAAAGGAAACTTCAATTAAGGCCGGATCTGTTCCGACAGGCAAGGAGTGCAGGATCAAAAGGGGAAGAGGAAAGCCAATTATTTTGGGAAGGGGCACAAACAGGCAGGAAAGACCCCCCTGCTCCTTCCGGGTCTGGGTCAATCGGAGAAAGTCACAGGCAGAGATAAATAGGGGCTGGATCCCTTTGTAAATTTCGGGCGGAAGGAGAGAAGATTCAAGCCGTTTTCGGGGATCGGTAATCGTCAAAATCGGCGCAGCTGGAGCGGGGTGGATCCGTCACGGGTTTCCCTGCCTAGATTGCAGAGCAGAAGCTTCCGAAATCAGCACAAAAGGAGGGAAAGGAGGAATTCAAGGCCGGGAGGGCAGTGCGGTGCACTCAAGGGGGAGGGTTGTTTCGGCGAAGGAGTCCCGGTGAAGTCGGCGGACCGTTGATAAAACTGCAGCTCGCAGCTCCTTTAGGGGGCCTGGAAGGAGCTGGAAGCGGCCCCCGCGGCAGCGTTGGCAGCTGCCGTGCGGACCGTCGGGTTGGACAAAACACCGGCGGCAAATTCGGCCTGGGCTTTCTGGAAGCTGGCGCCCGTGCGGCGGTAGAGAGAGTGGATCTGCGGGAGAAGAGAGGAAAGGTCGGCTGGGGGTGGACAAGTCGGATTTCCTGGGTAGGAAGGGGAGAGAATTTGGGGGCTCGTCCGGGATGTATCTCCGTTTGTTTTGGAAAAGCAGAGATCCCCCGGAGGAACCGATCCAAATTCAGGCAGTCCTCGGTTTACAATTCGTTTAGCGACCAAACTTACCAAGGCCCCGAAAACAGGTGGTTTGTGGCTGTTTTTCAGACTTACGGCCGTCGCAGCCGCATCCACGTGATCAGAAATTTGGAGCTCCATTGTGGTTGTAAGCCAAGGACTACCTTTGTTTTCTGCTCTACTCACCCGTTTCAGCATGATGATACCCAGCCCAGCAATTACGGTGAACAACACGGCTACTAGGATCATGAAAATGCCCACCCCAGGGTGCTTTCCCAGGGCGCTGAAGCTGACGATCCAGCCGCTGCGAGACAACAAAAAAAAAAGAGAGAGAGAGAGAGAGAGAGAGAAAATAAAACTTCAAGATCCAACAGATCAGGAGAAGGAAAAAGGCCAAGCCACATTCGATGAGCCACGTTTGATCTTCTCCCAAAATGCAGGACCGGAGAAGCAAAGACGCACCTCCGATCTAGGCGCCAACCCAACCTGACCGGGTTCCGCTTCGGATCCGTCCCTTACCTGAAGCCCCAACCGGGTATCCCAATGGCCTGAAGGACGTAGAACACATCTTGGGCAAAGAAGATGAAGAAGAAGACGAAAAAGTTGAAAGAGCTGTCACTCCTGCCATCGAAGGAGGGAGAGAGAAAGAGAGAGAGAGAGAGAGAGAGATGGAGGAAAACAAATATGGCTTGCAAGGAAGACGCTGCTCTATTCGTTTCTATGGTTTTATTTGTATCCCTCCCTTATTATGTCTGCATATAATTCAAGATGCTGAACATAAACAATAACACAACTTCCTCCTCCTATTTTCCCTCCTATCACAACCACCCTGTGGAGTGGGTTGGGCTGAGAGGGAGAGACTGGCTCAAAGTCACCCAGCTGGCTTTCACGCCTCAGGCAGGACTAGAATTCCCAGTCTCCTGGTGATCAATCCAAAGTCCACCTAGCCAACTTTCAGGTCTAAGGTAGAACTAGAATTCACAGCCTCCTGGTGACTGGCCCAAAGTCACCCAGTTGGTTTTCATGCCTAAGGCGGGACTAGAACTCACCGTCTCCTAATGACTGGCCCAAAGTCACCCAATCAGCTTTCATGTCTAAGGTGGGACTAGAACTCACCGTCTCCTGGTGATTGGCCCAAAGTCACCCAGTCGGTTTTCATGCCTAAGGCGGGACTAGAACTCACCGTTTCCTGGTGATTGGCCCAAAGTCACCCAGCCAGCTTTATGCGTCAGGACTAGAACTCCCCATCGCCTGGTGATTGGCCCCAAGTCACCCAATCAGCTTTCCTGCCTAAGGCGGGACTAGAGCTCACCGTCTCCTGGTGATTGGCCCAAAGTCACCCAGTCGGTTTTCATGCCTAAGGCGGGACTAGAACTCACAGTCACCTAGTGAGTTCTAGTTTGCCAAACGTTGCTACCTCCACATTCTCCTCCTTCCTCTGAAAGCCTGCTCTAAACCAAGGATTCCTGCCCCAGGGCCACCAAGCAACAGAGTGGCGATGTCGATGCGCCCACTTTAGTGACCGTACCGGAAAGCTTTATACATGGGTCGGTACCAGCAGATGAAGGAGCAGGGCGTGAAAATCAAGGTCCAGAGGATGGAGAGGCCAAATCCGGAGCCACCAGAGGATTCCACGCAGAACCAGGTCAGGGAGGCAAGGAAGTTGATGAAAAGAGCCACAGTGCTGGCTGTCAAAAATTAGATATATATAGATATAGATATCAATAATAATATTAAAAACAAACAGATGATTCCTGGGTCTATTCATATCCAAATAGCTAAAAAGCACGAGCACCAGGAAATTTTACAAAACTATAAAAGTTTTAATTCAATAACACACCAAGCTTTCGTTGGCCACTGCCAACATCGACTAGAATGTACCCTGACGATGTTGGCAGTGGCCAACGAAAGCTTAGTGTGTTATTGAATTAAAACTTTTATAGTTTTGTAAAAATTTCCTGGTGCTCGTGCTTTTTAGCTATTTGGAGATATAGATATATATTTTAAAAAAGTAGTACGAAAGACAACACAGGTCAGCAACTATGAGCAAGTGGGGGCCAGCCCAGCCCATAAAGAAAAACCAACCGGGTCTTAAGTCTATATTGCAGGAAGAATGCAGTTCAAATTGAACAAGTCACCGTCGTAAGTCAAGGATTCCCCGCGTATAAATAAGATTTTTTTTTTT
>NW_015389094.1:116477-128102 GCF_001527695.2 Protobothrops mucrosquamatus | reverse complement strand
ATAATAATAATAATAATAATAATAATAATAATAATAATAATAATAATAATAATAATAATAATAATAATAATAATAATAATAATAATAATAATAATAATAGGTAGACAAAATGCCAAATCCAGTCTGAACATCTGGCTGACTGTGCAATGATCCATAATAATAATAATAATAATAATAATAATAATAATAATAATAATAATAATAATGATGATGATGATGATGATGATGATGATGATGATGTGGGAAGGGATCTTGGAGGCCATCTAGACAACACGCTGTTTACCAAATATTAAGGTGATTATGTTAAAAAAAATTAATAAAATCTATTTAAATAAAAAAAGATTTTTGTAAAAAAAAGGCTGGAAAAGATGGCTCACCCATCCAGAGGTAGTACATGATGGTGACCGTTTTCTGAAAGTCCACGGGAATCTCGACCGAAATATCCTGATAAAAACAGGGTTTCACCGGGCAGATGGAAGGCAACGGAGGCCAATTATTTGGTCTGGCTGTAAAGAAGAAAGAGACGGTTTGGTTTCCGCATTTTTTGGGGGGTGGGTGGGTGGGTGGAAATTTCCGGGAAGCGGGAATAGGATGCCGTACCTGCCCCGCTGCCCAGGGCGGCGTTCTGCAGCTCTCTCTCTCTTCGGTCCAATTCCTCGGCTTTCCGATTCAGCTCTTCTTGGCGTTTTAAGAGTTCGGCTTTTGCTGCGGTGGCGGATTCCTAATCGGGAAGACGGAAGGGGATTGACAGGGCGGAGCTGCAGTGCCACCAGCTGGCCAGGCAGGGTATAGCGGCCCGATGTACTTCAAGGCAGCTTGGCCGCGTCAGACTAACTGCAAAGCGTTGGAGTGGGAAAATCTTTTTTTTTAAAAAAAAATTATGCCAGGTTTGTTCTTTTTTCATAAATAAGTCGAGGGAGTGAACGTTAACTAAGACTCTTCCCTTCTCCTATTTTCCTGTGAAGCAGGGACTGGCCCAAAGTCACTCAGCCCACTTTTGTGCCTAAGGTGGGACTAGAACTCACCGTGTCCTGATTTTACCCCAAAATTTTTACATTTTGATTTTTTTTTTGTGCTTCTTCAATTTTTTTAACCTCTCCCGAACGGGTTAACTCTCTCTCTCTCCTTACCTGGGTCCCATACGAGCCGTAATTTCTGGGCTCCACATTGTTCTGTTTCTTGGGCGCCTCTGAGACAGGAACTGTGGGTACCGAGGGGATTGTGGGAGCCGAGACCGAGGGTTGGTATGGCGGGGGATTCTGCCCCAAAAGGGAAAAAAAGAGAGAGAGAGAAATCTCAGAATTTTGCAGAATGCGATTCATTTAACAACCCCTTTGCTTAACATTCTGGTCGTTAAGTAGAGGATTATCTTTAAATCAGGTGGAATTCCAGAATTTCAACTGCTTCCTCTTAAAAAGGATGAAATAACAAGTTTTGTAGTTCCCATCGCTGAGTACCGTAATCTTTCCCTACAGCCATAACGGGCTGGAGAGTCAATATTATGCCCATTTTACAGGTGGGGAACACTGAGGCCGCCGAGACCACAGATTAGGGCCCCCTGGTGGATTCTGAGCAGAACTAAAATTTCAATCAAAGCGTTGAAGCTGGCTCTTAGCTCTGACGGACTGGCTGACAAATCCTTGCGAAAAGAGAAGACCGAAAGCCTCTTTAGTGGTAGGGGATCATAGCTTCTCCTGGAAGAAAAGCCAGCTCATGTTTCTAGACCTCGTGAAGGTAGATTCTGAAAGCTCAGAGGGAGAGCCGTTTCAAGAATATCCTTGCTGAAAGCGAACCCTGAATGCACATAAAATGCGAACTCAGCAAAGGATCGAGCAAGCGACTCACCCCGGTGTTGTCAAAAGGATTATATACATCCAGAGTAGCATAATCCGTATTTGGCCGGTGCTGAATTATACCCGGATCCTTAGGAGAAGGAAAATAAAGAGAGAGGTAGTTAAAAAAAAAAAAGAGGAAAATTTACTTTTATTTGTACTATCCCTTCCTAAAAGGCAAGCCAAGTTTTTCCTCTCCGGGCATTTTGAAGCAAAAGCCAAACCGAATTTGTTAAATCCTTATTTTCAACCTTCCCTTCTCCCCTGTAATATATATATATTTCTCTCTGCCAAATTAGGAGGAATCTGATCGCCTCTTTTCAGGTTTGATCCAAAAGCACCAGCTTTCATTCATAGATTATCGGTTTTCTAGGTGGGAATTGCTGCCAAGCTATTATTTTATTTATTGATCACAATTTTAACCCATTGTTTCCCTTGCATTATAATGCACAAAGATGGAAAAAGGCAGAAATAGCCACAATGAAATGAGAATCTCATTTCCTTCCTTTCCATCCAATTCTCTCTCCCTTCCTTCCTTTCCTATCCCTCCCTCCTTCCTATCCTATCCTATCCTTCCTTCCTCTTTTTCTTTCTTTCTCTCTCTCTTTCTCTTTCCTTCCTCTTCCTCTTTCTTTCGTTCACTTTTCACTAATTGCACGCCATGCAAAAGAAAAAACCCCTCCACTAAATAGACTTAACTAGCAAACAAGGTCAGCCACATTACTCATTGTCTATTTATTGTGAAATAAGTTGGGGAAATTTTATTTCAACACTCTCTTAACAACCCCAAATCTCTGCTGGCTTGCAAAACAAAAGTAGTGAGCACTTTCTGTGATTATTTTCAGAAACCAGAGTATTCAAAAGGAGGCCCAACTAAAGCAAGGACAGATGTAAAAAAGCAACATTATTTGAAGAGTCTCTTTTTTCAAAGGCACAACGCAGTTTTAAAACTACATTTGTGTCATCCAGAGGGGGACGAAATCCCAAAAGGCTTTGGCCAAACAGAATTTGGGCCAGTGCAGTTAAAGGAGTGATTGTGTGATAAACACAAAAGCCCTTTTATCTCCTCGGCAACAGGCAAAATTTTGCTAATTCTCCTTTTTTTTTTTTCCCCTAATGAAGAGGAACTGATATAAAACATCCGATTGCCGTGCTTGTTACTCCCGCACAGATTTGAGCTGAAACCAGCAAGGCAGAAACAGAGACAAAGATTCATTGTGACCGGCTTGGCTTATTGTCCTAAAGGTGGTTTGTTTGGGCTGGGTTCCATCATGGCTTACTTTCCAAACTATTATTAAAGCAAAGAACAGTGGAGGGAAAAGCCAATGCAAGGAAGGGAGGGAGGGGGCAAGGAAGGAGGCAATGAAAGAAGGAAGGAAGGAAGGTGAGAGGGAGGGAAAAGAGAAAGAGAGGGAGGAAGGACGGATGGATAACAGAATAAAAGAGTTGGAAGAGACCTTGGAGGTCTTCTAGTCCAACCCCCTGTAGAAGGAAGGAAGGAAGGAAGGAAGGAAGGAAGGAAGGAAGGAAGGAAGGAAGGAAGGAAGGAAGGAAGGAAGGAAGGAAGGAAGGAAGGAAGGAAGGAAAGAAGAAAGGAAGGAAGGAAGGAAGGAAGGAGTAAGATTTTTTTCATTCTGTTGGCCTCTCTAACATCCCCCAGGACACACTCGATGGGGCCAAAAAAACCTAAAAAGTCAGTCCTGTTTTCATGCTACCTCCCGTCTCCTGAGGACTAGAATCTTCAGCTTTCCATGTTTCCAAGGCAGTGTACAGCATTTAATTTCACTTCTTTTAACCAAGCCAAGGCAGTGGCGTCCAAAGGCTTGGCCTGGCATCCCACGGTAGTCCATTCTCACCCAAAGACATTTCTGGTGTGTGTGTGTGGGGGGGGGCAGCCCACCCCCTCTTTACTCAGGCAACAATCTGACCTCGCAGGCTTGTTGTGAGCAGAGGGCACTAAAGAAGGGAGGGTCCGGAAGGAAAGGAGGGGCAGGAAACCCCCCCCCCATCCCCTGCCTGTTACCTTGAGCTGGGAGGATGAAAAATACAGAACGCCAGGATGAGATGGGGGGGGGGGAATCTCACAAACACGTACCCCAATAACGTGGGAACGCAACCCAGGGTCAAGATGCGGGCAAAGAGCCTGGGAGCAGGCGGGGATGAGCCAGGGAGGCAAGGACCCCGTGTTTACCCCGGACCGGGGGGGAACCCCCCACCCCCAAACCCCCTTTTTCCCCCACGCTACGCACCTGGAAGGGATTCCCCGTGTCTCCCTCGAAGGGGTTCCCCCCGCCGTTCTGGCTCATGCCTGCTCTTCTCCCTCGCTCCCGCCCCTCCCGCCGCGACGGCTCCTCCGACGGCCGCTTCTTCCGCTGCACGCAGAGACGCTGGGCGCTGATTGGCTGGCCGGCGTCCTGCGCGTCACACACACGAGCTGGGTGGGGAATTCCCATGCGCGTGACGGGCGGGGCGGCGGCGTGACGTCGGGAAGGGGCGTACCGCGCGCCAAGAACCATGGGAAGTGTAGTCCGCGCCAGGGCACAGGCGGAGATTTGTCGTTTTAAACATATTATACACTTAAACGTACTATATGCAACATATATATATATAGACCCACAGCCTTAGATATGTAACGTATATAAATATTAATCGCTGTCCATCTTGAATATACGCTCAAGAGAGAGAGAGACAGAGACAGAGAAAGAAAGAGAAGAGAGAGAGAGAAGGAAAGAAAGGGAGAGAGGGAGAGGGAGGAAGGGAGAGAGAGAGAGAAGGAAAGAGAGAGAGAGAGAAAGGGAGACAGAAGGAGAGAAGGAAAGAGAGAAAGGGAGAGAGAGGGAGAGAAAGGGAGGGAGAGAAAGAGAGAGGGAGGGAGACAGAAAGAGAAAGAGAGAGAGGGAGGAGAGAGACAGAAAGAGAGACAGGAGAGAGACAGAGAGAGAGAGGGAGAGAAAGGGAGGGAGAGAGAGAGAGACGGAGACAGAGAGAGAGAGAAAGAGAGAGAGGGAGGAGAAAGAGACAAAGAGAAAGAGAGACAGGAGAGAGACAAAGAGAGAGAAAGGGAGAGAGAGGGAGAGAAAGGGAGGGGGAGAGAGAGAGAGAGAGACGGAGACAGAGAGAGAGAGAAAGAGAGAGAGGGAGGAGAAAGAGACAGAAAGAGAAAGAGAGACAGGAGAGAGACAGAGAGAGAAAGGGAGAGAGAGGGAGAGAAAGGGAGGGAGAGAGAGAGAAAGAGAGACGGAGACAGAGAGAGAGAGAAAGAGAGAGAGGGAGGAGAAAGAGACAGAAAGAGAAAGAGAGACAGGAGAGAGACAGAGAGAGAAAGGGAGAGAGAGGGAGAGAAAGGGAGGGGGAGAGAGAGAGAGAGACGGAGACAGAGAGAGAGAGAAAGAGAGAGAGGGAGGAGAAAGAGACAGAAAGAGAAAGAGAGACAGGAGAGAGACAAAGAGAGAGAGAAAGGGGGAGAGAGAGAGAGAGAGAAAGACTCAGTTTGAGTCCCTGTTCGGCCACAGAAGCTTCCTGACCAATCACGGACTTCTCTTCACCCGGGTTCACTCACAAAGTTGTGGCGTTTCGGAAAGAAAACCAGACAAAGGAAACACAACACACCACCTTCAGCAGCTCAAGGAAAGACAAGGTTTTAATCTAACAAATAAATTACATCAATTTAATTTCCAATCCGCCTTTCTGGGCAAGGGTGGACGAAGAGACGTGGGATGTAGGCAGTGAAGGGCAGAGATAGTGATGTACAGGTGGTCCTCGGCTTACGACAGTTCCCTTAGCGACCATTCCAAGTTACAAGGGCACCGGAAAAAAAAAGTGATGGCCCTAGAACCACTATACAGGTAAGTCCTCGACTTAACGACCGCAACGGGGCTCCAAATTTCTGTGGCGAAATGAGACACTTAAGTTAGTTTTGCCCCATTCTACGACCTTCCTTGCTGTTTTTCACAGGTACCACCTCTGTAGCCTCCCCAGGATCACCTGATCAGAATCCAGACGCTTGGCAACCGATTCGTACTTGTGACGGTCGCAGCGTCCCGGGGGTCACGCCATCCCCTTTTGCGACCTTCTGACACCGGTTTCACTTAACAACAGTGTCACTAACTGCAAGGATTCCCTTACGTGTGGCAAGGAAGGCCGTAGAATGGGGCAAAATTCAAGTGTCTCACTTAGCCATAGAAATTCGGGGCCCCGTTGCAGTCATTAAGTCGAGGACTACCCGTACAATGGTTATAAGGCCACCTCTTGACGAGGCTGCCCTATTATGGTCTTTCTCAGCAGTTTTTCTCCAAAGCCAAGAGGAGACATTTCCCAGGTTGTACGAGACGGCGTGCGCCGAAGCAGCCTTGCGCAAATCCAGCGGTCCCACTACCCACAGATTTTTCTTTCCTGCGTCCTCGGAAAAGGCGGCGTTCACATGATCCGACACTGCCCCGGGCGTGGAAAAGACTGCCCTGGGCTCTGGAGGGTGGTTTGCAGGGAGTTCAAATCTATCCCTCTGAAGCTGGAAGGGACTGGCCAGGCCCCGTTGGGTTGTATGATGCTCAGAAGATCTCGAGGGAGCTGAGACTTCCCCCCCGCGGCTCCCAACTGCTTCTCATCGGCCGGGTTCTGAGAGAAGAAGGCAAAGGGGGAGAAAGGGAAAAATCAGAAGTGAGAAAAAAAATCCGAAATATGTTGTGTTGCGCCTCACAACATCTGCTTGGACGTCGGCCGCCCAGCGTCGCTTTGTATGGGAGATGGGCGGCATCAAAATGTAATGGATAAGAAATTAAAAACTGAGTAAAAATCAACAACAGGAGATGGATTGTTTATGAAGACTGAATGTAATTAAAATACGTATAAGCTAAAATTTTATTGAGAAATGTAATAATGATGTTCTTAATGGGTTGATATAATTAGAAATGTACAGACTTGAATGCGAGACAGTAAATGTTAAGGAAAAAAGAGAAGAAATATTTGATGTTGTGACCTGAGATTTGCACTCGGATGTTGTTGTTGAACTATTGATTAACCCAGTCACCACGTTGGCTTTTTAAATATTCAAATGTAAAATTGGGAAATTAATAAAATATTATTTTAAAAATGTAATTTTTTTATTGCTCAATAGGAGCAACTGGGAGAGGGATCTCGGAGTTCTAGTGGACAATCATTTAAATAAGAGCCAGCAGTGTGCTGCAGCTGCCAAAAAAACCCAACACAGTGCTGGGCTGCATTAACAGAGGGAGAGAATCAAGATCAGGTGAAGTGTTAATACCACTTTACAAGGCCTTGGTAAGGCCACACTTGGAATACGGCATCCAGTTTTGGTCACCACGATGTAAAAAAGATGTTGAGACTCTAGAAAGAGTGCAGAGAAGAGCAGCAAAGATGATTAGGGGACTGGAGGCTAAAACATATAAGGAACGGTTGCTGGAATTGGGTATGTCTAGTTTAACGAAGAGAAGGACGAGGGGGGACGTGATAGCAGGGTTCCAGTATCTCAGGGGCTGCCACAAAGAAGAGGGAGTCAAGCTATTCTTCAAAGCGCCTGAAGGCAGGACAAGAAACAGATCAAGAAGAGAATCAACCTAGAACTAAGGAGAAACTTCCTGACGGTTAGAACAATTAACCAGTGGAACAACCTGCCTCCAGAAGCGGCGAATGCTCCAACACTGGAAGTTTTCAAGAAGAGACTGGACAGCCATTTGTCCGAAATAGTACAGGGTTTCCTGCCTGAGCAGGGGGTTGGACTAGATGACCTCCAAGGTCCCTTCCAACATCATCATCATTATTATTATTATTATGGAGAAGGTTCATTCTCCAAGCTTTGTGGGGTGGTTTTGTTACCAAGCTAGTTAACATCTTCAGTGGAGTTGAGGGGATGTCAGCGTCCTTCTGCTTAGAAAGGCTTTCTACTAAATTTATCATAAAATAAGTACAGTATTTAATAAATAAATACCTAAGTGAATACATAAACAAACAGAAACATAGATATAAAAAAATAAAATATAATCAGATGGGGCTTAGCCTCCAGCTTCAACCTGCGACAACTTGAGCCCCAAAATTTCCGTCCTTAAGCGAGACCCTTGAGTGAGTTTAGCCTCGTTTTAGGACCTTTCTTGACGCACTTGTTGGCGAATTTGGCCTCCCCACTAATCAGAAGGTCGTAAAAAGGGGATCACGTGACTCTGGGACACTGCAACCGTCATAAATACGAGTCAGTTGACAAAGCGTCTGAATTTTGACCACGTGACCGTGGGTCGTAAGTGTGAAAAACGGTCCTCAGTTACTTTTTTCCAGTGCCATTGCTAACTTCGGTCACTAAACGAATAGTGGTAAGCCAAGGATTTATCTGTATTTATTCATTTGGCCGTAATTTGAGGACTTCCTGGAATTTGGAGCAGAAAAGCAGGTCCTTCAGAAGGCAAAAAAATCTCACCTTTGGGAGATGGTATTTCTCCCGCAAATGGTTCCTTATAGAAGCGCGCTGGGCTTTCTGTCGGGCAAAGGCTGCGTCCCGTTCGGCCCTGGAAGAGGAGGAGGAGGTTTCAGGGAGAGGCGAAAGGAAACCACGAAAGTGTGTGTGACGTCGATCGCTCACACCCCTCTCGAACACATATCCAGGCCCTATTTCTTCTGAAAAAAATCCTCCCGGCTTTTTACGTTTCCTCGACAGAATTGGAGATTTCTTACCCCGCAGCATATAAGAAGATGCCCGCAGATTTGATTCCCAGCTGCTTATACTGTAATCAGCAAAGAAAATCAACTCTGGAAGTTGGCGCTGTGAAACTGACTAGATCGAGTACAGTGCTCTGGTATGAATGCCAGGAAATTGACCAAGAGAGCAAAAAGGCAAGGAGAGAGGATGAAGGGATACCTATATTCAGTCTATTCCTTCCTTCCTTCCTTCCTTCCTTCCTTCCTTCCTTCCTCTCTCCCTATTTCCATCTGTCTCTTCCCTTCAACTCTTCCTTCCTTTCCTCCCTCCCTTCCTGTCTGTTTATCTGTATCTAATTATCTATCTATCTATGTTTGTCTCTCTTCCCTTCTATTCCCTTTCCTTTCCTTTCCTATGTCCCTGTCTATTTATCTATCTATCCACCCTTCCCTTCCCTTTCCTCTTTTCATTTATCCATTATCCATTTATCTATCTATCCATCCATCCATCCTTTCCTTCCTTTCCTCCCTCCATCCATGTTTATCCATTATCTGTCATATCTATCAATCTATCAATTTATCCAGCAATTTCCAACACAGTTTATCTGGCTGCCTCATATTTATACCAAAGAAGAAGAGTGCTTACTTCTGCCTTGGCTGAGCCTGCATCTTGACTGGCTCCCAGCTGTGGCTTCTCTGGACACCCATGTCTTTCTCCTTGGTGGAATCTGTCGCCAAGCCGCACAACAGTTGTTTGACTGCGTCCCCAAACGCAGATCTCATGGTTAAGGACAGGAGCCGAGTGGAGAAGAGGCCGTTTGGCACCGGAACTGGAAAAACAACACAAAGCAGCTTCATAAAGACGCCTCCAAAACTTTCTCCCTTCATCAGACCCAAGCAAAGCCTACATTCCCAGCTGATGTTCTCATTTTCCATAAAAACGATGGACTCACGTGGAAAAATCTCCCAATAGTTCAGCTTCTCTCTTCTTGGGGTGGACAGATCTTCGCTCTCTGAAGGTGCCCAAAGGGTGATTAAAGTCTTGTCTGCTCGAGTTCTTTAAGTGGAGATCAGGAACCAGGGGGAAAACAGGCTTTCCTTGATCCATCTGTGTGACAGCTGGTAAGACTCAGTGGACAGATGGTACGGGTGAGTAGAGCTATCGGGAAGATCACTAGGTACGTGCCCTTCTCTGGAGGACAAACAGCTTCAGGTACTCAGTCTTTCTCAGATAAACAGCAAGTTACTAGTCCTTAATGGATTCAGGCCCAAGAGACCCACGGCTAAAAGCAGGTCCAAACTAGCTTTTTTTTTTTAGGGTTGAGTGCTAGTCTGTAATACCTTGTGGCACCTTAAGGACAAATCAATTTATTACAGGTAGGAGGAAGAGGGACCGTTTGGGTTAAGGCACGAGGCTAAAAACCGGGAGACTGTGAGTTCTAGTCTTGCCTCCGGTGGCCTTTGGACCAGCCACTTTTTTTCAGCCCTAAGAAGGAGGCAATAACAAACCTCTTCTGAAAAACCTTGCCAAGAAAACTGCAGGGGGTTTGTCCAGGCAGTCTCTGAAGATCGGATGTGATTGAAAAGTAGATAGATAGATAGATAGATAGATAGATAGATAGATAGATAGATAGATAGATAGATAGATAGATAGATAGATAGATAGATAGATAGATAGATAATGTATATGATAGATAATGTATATGATAGATAAGATATAGACAGACAGACAGGTAGATAATGTATATGATAGATAGATTGATATATTGATAGATAGATAGATAGATAGATAGATAGATAGATAGATAGATAGATAGATAGATAGATAATTAGAGATAGAGAGACAGAGAGAACCCACAATTCCTCAACATATAATAGCAATAGCCCTTAGACTTGTATACTGCTTCACAGTGCTTTACAGCCCTCTCCAAGAGGTTAACAGAGTCAGCATCTTGCCCCCAACAACCTGGGTCCTCATTTTACGACCTGGGAAGGACAGAAAGCAGAGTCAACCTTGAGCCAGTCAGGATCGACCTCCTGGAGCGAGCAGCGAGTTAGCCTGCAGCACCACTGCACTCTAACCACTGCGCCACCTCCGCTCCAGCACTAGAAACGATTAAAATAACGACCACAGGAACAGCACCAGCAGCCGTGAACCGAACTGAAAAAGATTGCTCAACTCAAATAAGATTTACCAAAGGACTGGCGCTGTCTGTACAAAAATTGCTTATGGGTGCAGGCCACAGATCTGTTGTTGGTTTTCAGTTATTGTCAAGCAAAACTGGAACAGTCCATGTCCTGGGCTGTTTGCTGCCTAAAGGCACCCTTAAGGATGGCACAATGACACACAATTTGCAGCACAGTGACACACAATCCCACCGAGAGGGATAAAAGGTTTATAGAACAAGCTGAAGGGCAAGCTACAGCTGGTAGGACTTGGGTTTTAAGCTTCTTACATCAAGCATTGAAGCGGGGGGTGGGGAATAAATGGGTGGGCAATATTTTCTCCAGATCTAATACTGCATTTGTCCCGGTCAAAAATATTGTGTGTTAAAAAGAAAAGAAAAAAAAAGAGAAAGAAAGAGAAAACAAACGGATAAATTCTCCTATCCCAAACAGAAGCACATTGGGACAGAGAAGAACCCAACTGGACAACTAGAATCTTATCAGTGTTGCTGGAAACAGTAATAATAATAATAATAATAATAATAATAATAATAATAATAATAATAATAATAATAACAACAACAACAACAACAACAACAACAACAACAACAACAACAACAACAACAAAACAATAATAATAATAGGAACTGCTTCCATCCGGCAACGATATCTGTAATACCATCAAACATCCACATCTGCCTATCCCAGGTCCTGGGTAAGGACTCGATTGGTAGACAAAATGCCAAATCCAGTCTGAACATCTGGCTGACTGTGTGATTTAGATTTTAGATTTAGATTTTTAGATTTAGATTTTATTAAATTTATACCCCGCCCTTCTCCCGGAGGACTCAGGGCGGCTTACAGCCAGTTTAAAACAATGATATAATACAATACAAACTTTAAAAAAGATTAAAAATAACTATTTAAATTTGGCCGCTTCTACTAAAAATTTAATTTAAAACCCCTTTAAAATACCCCTAGGCCA
>NW_015389094.1:79652-110425 GCF_001527695.2 Protobothrops mucrosquamatus | reverse complement strand
GAGGGCTTCTTGAGGAGGGGCCTCACCACCGCCTCTTTCAAGGCGGCCGGCAAGAACCCCTCACTCAAAGAAGCGCTGACGATTCCCTGGAGCCAGCCTTGTGTAACCTCCCGGGAGGCCAGTACCAGCCAGGAGGGACACGGGTCCAGTAAACATGTGGTGGTGTTCAGCCGTCCCAGTATCCTGTCCATGTCCTCGGAAGTCACAGGATCAAACTCTTCCCACAAAGTGGACTCAAGACCTGCCTCCATTGGCCCGTCTGAACTACTCCAATCGGAGGCTAACCCGGCCCGGATATGATCGATTTTGTCATGCAGGTAGCACCCAAATTCCTTTGCCCGACCCTGCAGAGGGGCGTCCTGGACCCTCTGATGAAGGAGGGAGCGGGACACCTTAAACAGGGCGGCAGATCGGTTACCTGCAGACGCGATAAGAGCGGAGAAATAGTTTCGTTTCGCCGCTCTTATCGCCACTAGGTAAGTCCTTAAATGGGACTTTACCAGTGTCCGGTCAGATTCGGAGCGGGTGGTCCTCCAATTACCCTCTAGGCATCTCTTCCGACGCTTCATCACCCTCAGCTCCTCGGAGAACCAAGGAGCCAAGGTAGTCCGGCATCGGGTGAGAGGCCACAAAGGCACGACCCAGTCCAGGGCCCCCGCGGCCGCACCATTCCAGGCGGCCACCAGGTCCTCAGTCGAGCCGCGGGTCAAGGTCTCGGGTATTGGCCCAAGCTCCGTCTGGAACCTCTCGGGGTCCATCAGGCGCCTGGGGCGGAACCATTTTGTCACTTCCGGTTCCGGCTCCCCGCGGTGGGGCGTAGCGGTGGGAAAGGCCAGCCGAAGGAGAGAGTGATCTGACCATGACAGGGGCTCAACGACTATTTCCCCTAAACCACGATCACTCAACCACTGGCCGGAGGCAAAAACTAAGTCCAGTGTGTGTCCTCCGGTGTGGGTAGGCACATCAACTAATTGGGTCAGGTCCATGGCCGTCATGGAGGCCATGAACTCCCGAGCCACCTCAGATGCTTCACCTACCGACGGCAGATTGAAATCCCCCATGACTAACAGTCTGGGGGTCTCAATCGCCATCTCGGCTATCACACTGAGAAGCTCGGGTAGGGCTGCTGATACATAGCGGGGAGCCAGGTATAGAATCAGCACGCCCTGCTGCCTCCCATGACCCAACTTCACACCTAGGGATTCACAACCGGCAGTCTGCGGCACAGTGGTCTCTCTTGGGTCCAGGCCTTCCTTAATAACAACCGCCACCCCCGCCACCCCGACCCTGGGCTCTCGGCTGGTGAAATGCACGGTAACCTGGCGGGCACATTTCAACGAGGGGCACCCCCCCTCTTGGCCCAGCCAGGTCTCCGTAATACCCGCCAGGTCCACCTCCCCCTCCGATACCAAATCATAAATGAGGGGGGCTTTATTAACCATGGACCTGGCGTTACATAGCATCAGCCGGAAGCCCAGGCCCTGAGATCCTAAACCCCCTAGTTTGCAAGAAGAGCCATGGGGGCCGGAGCGCGCCACAGCTCGTAAACAGCGGGTGCGCCCTCCCCTAGTGTGATATGGCCCTCTGCTCCCGCCATATCTACCCCTCCCATACACAGTCTTGATGGAATTGCCCTCTATTAGGCAAACCCTCCCCCCCTCCCCAATTCCAGGACCTACGCCCACCTCGCCGAGGCCTTCAGCCGGCCTGGGAGAATTCCCCGGTGGGGGATCATCCTCGCCCACCACCCTAATTTCAGTTTGCCCACCCCTCTCCCTGGAACCCCCTAAAACCCGGACTAAAAATTTGATTAAAAATCCCCTTAGGTTGCGTTTTGACCCTACAAAAGTCCCTACATTTTAAAGTTGCTCAGGTTGAAAAACACTAGTTCTTTTCTATCTTTCCTTTCTATCTATCTATCTATCTGTGTCTGTCTATCTGTGTCTGTCTGTCTGTGTCTGTCTGTCTGTCTGTCTGTCTGTCTGTCTGTCTGTCTGTCTATCTATCTATCTATCTATCTATCTATCTATCTATCTATCTATCTATCTCTATCTATCTATCTATCTATCTATCTAATCCAGTGGTTCTCAACCTTTTTAATGCCGCGACCCCAACCGATCGTAAGTCGAGGACTAAACCGGTCGTAAGTCGAGGACTAAACCGGTCGTAAGTCGAGGACTAAATCGGTCGTAAGTCGAGGACTACCCAACCGGTCGTAAGTCGAGGACTTTTCCTGCCCGGGAGCGCCGCGCATGCATGGTTCCGCTCCCTGCGCCGGCCGAGGTGTAGCTGGCAAGCGGCAGAGACGGAGCAGGCCGACCACCAGCTGGCCAAGCCCAAGGGAGGTAAGGCACCCGCCGGAAAAGGGGAAGAAAATGGCGGACAAAAAAATGGCAGACAGCCTTGCTTGGCGACCCCCGTGAAATGGTCGATCGACCCCAAATGGGGTCCCGACCCACAGGTTGAGAACCACTGATCTAATCTATCTATATCTCATCTATCTCAATCTCATCTATCTATTTAATCTATCTCATCTATCTATCTCAATCTCTATCTATCTATCTATCAATCTACTTACCTACCTTTATTGATCTTTATCAATCTTATCTATCTCTCTATCTCTACCTACCTACCTACCTCTTTCTTATTGATATCTATCTTATCCATCTCCAATCTGTTTTCTATCTTATCTCTATTATCTATTTCTTCTGTATCATCTATTTCTATCTGTGTCTGTTGTCTATCTTATCTATATCTCTCATCTATCCATCCAATATTTATCTATCTCTACATCTCCTCTCTCTCTCTCTCTCTCTCTCTCTCTCTCTCTCTCTCTCTCTCTCTCTCTCTCTCCATCTCTCGTAGAAATTCTCCCTAGGCTTGGCCTCTGGCGGCCATCCAGTCTGGGAGGAAAATCTGCAGCCAGCTGGACGTCCACCCTAGCTGGAGAGAAGCCCCTTTTTTTTTGCCAAAGTCAACTTCAAGCAGGCCGAGGCCGTCTACACTCACCTGTGGTGATCGATGCACTGCACCACGCGCCCAAAGGTGCCTTCCCCGAGGGTGGTGATGATCTCATCTGCAGAGGAAAGGGGACAAGAGATAGGGGGGGCAGGGAAGAGGAGAAGAGGAGGAAAAGGAGGTGAGACTTGTGGGGGCCGAACAACAAAATATCACTACCAAAAAAAAAAAAAAAAAAAAAAAAGCTATCTTGGCCGGTTCAAAGGACCGCCCTCCTCCCCTAAACGCTTTGGATATCAAGACAGAAAAAAAAAATATAAAATAGGAGGGAGGGAGGGAAAGAGGGAAGGAGGCAGGCAAAAAGGAAAGGGAAGGGGAAAAAAGAAGAAGGGGAAAAAAAAAAAAAGAGGCTGTGTTTTGGTCTTTAAAAAGAAAAAAAAAAAAAAAACAGGAACGGACGAGGGAAGGGAAGGGAAGCTAATCACAATTCTGTCGTGGCTGCGACGGGGAGGTTAACTAGAGACTAGGTTTAATGTTACGATTTCGCAGTACATCTTTCTTGGAGGAAGTCGCCGCTCCGATAGATCAGGTGGCCTTCCACGTCGTCCTCCACGTTCTTGGCTCTCCTCCTGGTGCCGGGACGACTCTGCTGCCGGGGAGGGCCCCCCCGAAAACGCGGCGGCGACGGGGCGGAGAGGGTTTAGGGTTTTCATTCATTCAATTCAAGTTTTCACCCGAAGGGCGGCGAAGGGGGGAAGCCAGCCGGCCGGCCGAGCAACACGGTGGGCCCGTGGCAGGGATGGAGGAGGTGGCGGCGGGTCGGATTCCAGGCCAAGTTCAAAACGGCACAGAGGCGTATATGTGTATAAACAATATACAACATACGTAAACAACAAGGGAAGAGGGCAACGGGGGGCAGAGAAACGCTCAGCAAGACACGCGCCCGCCCGCTCAGGCTGGTCTTTTACAGGGGGTCCTCGACTGGCAACAAGGCAGCCCAGCGGTTACGCGGTTAAGTGGGCTTTGTCCCGTTTTACGACCTTTCTCGCCACGGTTGCCAAGCTACAATTATTAAATCAGTCACACGCTTGTGAAGTGAATTTGGCTTCCCCACTGAGTGTCAGAAGGTCGCAAAAGCGGATCACGTGACCCCAGGGGACCTTGCGGCCGTCACAAACACGAGTCAGTGGCCGAACTTTGATCACGTGACGCTGCGAAGGTTGTTAAGGGCGACAAAGGGTCGTTAAGTCCCTCTTTTCGGTGCCGTTGGGATTTTGAACGGCCGCTAAATCAACTGTTGTAAGTCGAGGACCAGCTGTGTAAAAAAAAAAAAAAAAAACCAACAACCTAGGAACCGTGAATCCAAGTTAGGGAGGTCATCTTCTGCAAACGGGGTGCCCCCCCCCCGCCCCCGGCCGAGAAGAGGACCCCCGTAGGCCACAATTCAAGAAAAGGCCAGACGGGGGGGGGGGGAAAGCCCATTTTTCCCACCCACCCAATTTAAGAGACTCAGCAAATCGTTCGCACCAACCAGCGTCCAAATCTGGCCTGTTCCGAGGTTAATAATCCCACCCTGGTCGCTTCTAGGACGGGACAGGCCAAGCTGGCGATGAAATGTCCTGGCTTGGATTGGGGGTTATCTCCCCCCTCCCCAATGTCAGAAAGCCCGAGTCATTCTTGGGAAAGGAGGGGGTGGAGGGGGGGATGGCGTTTTAGGAGACGGGGGGGGGAGCCTGGGAAGGATGACAAAGGAAAAGAAATGCCTATCTACCATCACCACCAATAAACAGCCCACCTGGGTGGAATTGGGAGAGGGGGGGGGTTCCTATCAGAGTTTGGCGTTCCCCCCACTTAAAACGCAAGCGTGACTCTGCTTGCCTGCTAAAGGCCGTAGAGGTCATCAATTCTGACCTCTCATAAAGGCAGGGGTGTACAGAGGGGCTGTGCTGACTTTCTCTGGGGCGAGAATGAAAAAGGACGACACGAGTGCGTTCCCTCTGGGTTATTCTTTCTCCAGGCAGAATAAGCCCTCTGTTCAAGGTTTCTAGTCCCCACGAAGGACCCCCTCCTATTTACTTTTCTCGTCCTGCTGGTCCTTCTGTCCGAATTCCCCTTCAAATGTGGGCCTGGCTCACACAGCGCACAGGTCACTGACTTTTTAGGATTTCAACTCAGGCAGCCTCACAGTGGTTTCTTGAGTTCGGTTTGGGGCGGGGTCCCTTGTCAAAATCTTTCTCCCTCGGATTATTAACCCAACCTGCATCTGGGCGTTGGGCGGCCTGAATTTAAATTTTGCACCTGAACCCTTTCCAAACCTCCTTTTGGGCTGAACTGCCATGTTTCCAACTTATCAAGATCGTTTCGAATTTAGTTTATGCTGTGTAGAGAATCCGCTATCTGGACCCTCGCTTGAAGCAAGTGATCCAGTTTGATTCAGACTCTTAAGCCCAAACTAAACTAATATGTTCTAAAGAAGCACATCATCTAATAATCTACCTCGCAGGACTGTTGTGGAAGGAAAACCAGAGTTGTTTTATTTGCGAGAGGGGCAGGATATAAATTTAATAAATAAAAATCAAAACAAGTCTTACAGCAGGGCTGATAAGGGTGCACACTGAATAAAAATCCTAAGTGCCAACTAATATACAGGTAGTTCTCGACTTAGAACCCTTTGTTTAAGGTCAGTTCAAAGTTAGGACAGTGATCTAGGACCGGTGCTTAACGTTACAACAATCACACTAAGGCCACAATCACAGTTTGGGTGCTTGGCAGCCTGTAGTCACATTACTGTGATTTGCAACATTTCCAGCTGGCTTCTGATCGGCAAAATCAGATTCCCTTAACAACTGCAGCGAAAAAAAGGCGGTAAAATTGGGTGCAGTGACACGAGGCCTCGCTTAACAACTGCATTTGGGTTGTAAGTCAAGGACTATGTGTATAGGCAGAAGATCAACATTTGTCTAGCACACCCACACAGAGAGATCCCAAAAATAAAAATAAAAATTAAAGATTTCAAAAGAGGCCAAAGCATCTTTGCCCTATGCTCTGCTTGCTGTGTCTAACAAGATTTTTTTGAAACTTTCAGCTGTTTTTGAAGGCAGAGAATTTTATGGAATGAACAGATATGATCAACCATCATCCAATGTTGTAGTCTGCTCAGAAATTATCTATCGATCCACCCGTCTAATTTATACCCAGGTCACCAAATCAACGACAAAATAATAATAAAACATACCACAGGGGCATCAAATCCAACCCAGCTCACCCAAGATGGTGGCTTTTAAATCACCCGAGACAGTGAGACGGGCAGCATATAAATTAAATCATAAATAAATAAGTTTAATAACCTGGCCCAAAACTTCAGGGGAAAAAGCACCAAGGTTTTGTTTTTTTCTCAATGCTTTTCAAAATGTTAATAGAGCTGGACAAGATCAGCTTTGGTGAGGGGGCAGCTTGATCATTCCAAAGGGTCTGGGGCTACCACTGAAAAGAGTCTGATTAGAGATATTTTACTTTGAAATTCTTCAAGATAAATATTAGAAATAATATTCTGCGTGATAAAAGCCTTTAAAAGCCTAGCATTGTGCAGCGGAAACTTTAGAGAAGGAAATTCTTTAAAATCACATTTTTTCCCCCTTTTCCCAAGCCTCCACTACTGCCAGTCACAGGAAAATTTTCAATTTCCAAGCCACTCAAAAGCCACACGGATGCCCCTTAGGACAGACTCGGACCCCATTCCAGGATGCCAATTCCCACGAATCCAGAATGCCACTCCTAGCCGATTCCAGAGATCTGGAAAGGCTGAAGAGATCCGGGGATCAAAGGATCAGAAGAGGCAGAGATGACTCACCGAGGAGGAACGGCTGAAGGAGCGGTTTCCGTGCCGTCTCCGTCGCCGTTTCCGCCGGTTACTCTTGCAGTTCCGGTAACTGCCGTCCCGGGAACGCTGGTACTCATCCGAAGGCTGGAATTCGGGCTCGTAGTATGCATCCCCGCCCCGGTCGCTGTAGCCGTCTCGCCGGTAATCCTCCAGGTATCGCCGGTCGTAGGCACGTCGGTCGGACGAGTGATCGTCGTAACTGGGGGGGGGGGGAGAGCAGAATTCAGGAAGGTGATCCTTCTGCTTGCAGGGCCTGTTTTGTGGGACTGGCTCACCTCCCCGATCGGACGTGATAGCTGTCGTCCCGGTGATGCCACCGCTCGCTGCTGCTCGACCGGGAACGACTCCGCCGCCGCTTGTGTTTGCGGTTTCTGTAACACTCGCGGTAGCTGCCCCGGCTGCTGCGTTCCGAAGACAGAAACCTCCGAGAACGAGGCATCTGCGAGGGAAGGAAGGGAAAGAACGAGAGGATCAAATAGTCCTGAAGGCCGGACGAGAAGCAACGGATGGAAACTAATCAAGGAGAGAAGCAACCTGGAACTAAGGAGAAACTTTCTGACAGTGAGAACAATTCACCAGTGGAACAACCTGCCTCCAGAAGCGGTGAATGCTCCAACACTGGAAGTTTTAAAGAAGAAACTGGACAGCCATTTGTCTGAAATGGTTTAGGGTTTCTTGCCTGAACAGGGGGTTGGACTAGATGACTCTCAGGTCCCTTCCAACTTTATTATTATTATTAAACGGAGAGGTTGAACCTTAAAGTGCTAGGAAGCGGCAAAAAAAAAGACCATAACATGTTATTTATACGTAAGGGTGTACGTGTATGCATACATCGCATATAGCATGTTTAAACGTGTGTTATGTATGTGTACACTTTGAGAGCAAATTTCATTTTTAACGGGTGCCAACGCGCCCACAGTAAAAAAAAAAAAGGATAATAAAGGTTATCTATCTATAACCCAGCTTAATAAAAAATGTTGAAATAAAGCACCTGCACAAACATACATACATACACAACACACACACAGAGTATATTGTTTGCTATGAGATGAGCGGCAAATAAATTAAATAAACAAGCAAACGTGTGATCAAATATTAAGGTAAAACCATCATAAAATCAGATAAATGAGATAAAATCTAGTAAGATCATCCTGAAGCGCTGCAGAGAGGATCAACGCTATAAACCGATATCTGAGGAAGCTAATTACAGCCAGTCCTCGACCTACGACCGCAATTGAGCCCAACGTTTCCGTTGCTAAGCGAGGCCGTTCTCCAGTGAGTCTCGCCCCTTGCCGCAGCTGTTCAGTGAATCCCTGCCGTTGTTAAGCGAGCAACCCGGTTGTTAAGCGAGTCGGGCTTCCCCCGTGGACTTTGCTGGTCGGAAGGTGGCAAAAGGGGATCGCGGGACCCCGGGATACGCCGACCGTCGTTAAGTATGACCCGGTTGCCGAGCGTCGTCTGAATTTCGATCCCGTGACCACAACGGTCGTTAAGTGTGAAAAAGTCCCTTCTTTTGTGTTGCCGTCGCAACTTCGAAATGGTCACTAAACGGATGGTTGTAAGTGGAGGACTGCCTGTAATCTGATACCCGAGGGAGGCTGCCACAGAGAGCGACGGGTCCCCCAATGTAACAGGGTCCCCTCCAAATCCCCTGCCCTGCTCAGATGGGATTTCCTGGTGGCCTCCTTTCCCTGCCCCTCCACCCCCACCACCAAAGAAAGCCAAAGAACCCTCAATTTATCCATTTTGAGTTCTTTATTGATACAATTTGCACCTCTCCCCTCCCCTCAATCTTAACTCCGGGCGGCTCAACCTGGGCGAGGGCTGGCCTACCTGGCAGGGACGTTGTGCACCCATCGACCGTTAGGGCTCCTATTCGCCCTTTTGGGCGCTGGGCCGGGATGGAGGCCGCCTGGGCTGCTCCGCCGGCCTCTCCCGGGCCTGGTTGGGGGTCCCGGAGAGCCGCCGCCGCCCCCCACCCGCCCCGAGGCCTCCCTTGCCCGGCCCCGCCGCCTCGCCTCACCTTCTTGGCCGTCAGCCCGGTGCGCTTGTCCCACAGGAAGTCCGTCTTGGTGGCGGCGCGTCCCTTTCCCGCCCCTTCGTCGTCCTCGCCGGCGCTTCGCCTCAGCGTCGCCGCCGCCGCCACCGCCGCCGCCCGGGGTCGCTCTGAGGAGCTGGGCTGAGGGGGACGGGAGAGGCCCACCGCGCATGCGCCGCCACGCACGGGCGACGGAGGCGCGCCACAAAAGCGCCGGAACGTCCCCTGGGTCAGAGATAAATCAAAAAGTGCAGAACGGTCCGCGCGATGGTGGGGGGAGAAATAAACCACATCGACAGCTTCCGGGTGCGCTTCTCAAGAAACCTCCCTCCACGCCTCCCCAAAGGGGGTTAATTTTGGTCTTACGAGAACGCCTCTAATTCGGGTTTTATATATATCTATTTATTTATCCCGGTGTTCGACTATTTTTCTCAACGTGTGTGTGTGTGTGTGTGTGTGTGTGTGTGTGTGTGAATAGTAACTGTGAATAGAATAGAGCTGGAAGGGACCTTAGAGGTCTTCTAGTCCAGCCCGTGGAGGAACGTTGTCCGTGGGGTCGCGATGGGTCGGACACGACTTCACAACTAACAACAAGTCCAGCCCCCTGCTCAAGCAGAATGGGCATGTGTAAATATGTATATATGTGTGTGCATATATGTGTGTGCATATATATGTATATTTGTGTGTGTGTGTATATATGTATATGTATGTGTATATGTGTGTGTATATATGTATATGTGTGTGTATGTGTATATGTGTGTAGATAGATAGATAGATAGATAGATAGATAGATAGATAGATAGATAGATAGATAGACAAATACACACACACGATGTTGGGCTCGCTGTCCTTTTTTTCCAAACGGGATTACAATGCCCATCATCCCCAGCCCGACAGAAGCGGCGGCCTCTGTCCTGCTGGACATGCCTAAGTTTAATTAGTTTGGTATTTCTAATATAAAGGTCATTTTTCTCTCTCTTTTTTTTTTGAGGGGGGGAAAGGGACAAGTAAAAGAGAATATTTGTAGCTTAGGGTTGAAATGGGAAGGGACTAGTGCAGGGGTAGGCAACCTCGGCTCTTTTATGACTCATGGACTTCAACTCCCAGAATTCCAGAGTCAGCTGACTCAGGAATTCTGGGAGTTGAAGTCCATGAGTCGTAAAAGAGCCGAGGTTGCCTACCCCTGCACTAGTGGATTGCTTAAATACTAAAACTTAAATTAAATACTTCGTTAGAAACTTGGCTTGGGCTCCCTACACGTTGCCCACATGCTTCAGGGGTCTCGCCCATGAAAGCTAAAATATAAATTCTCCGAAAGAATTTATAACGGTGACGAAAAGCTAAAAACCACTTGAGTTATTTTACTTTCTCTATCAAGAAAGGGAAACGCGCACGCGCGGTACAGAACAGGAACCAGCTGGAGCACGTGACCTCCGCCTCGGCTTTCTGGCTACTAGCGATTGAATGGAGGGGCGGGGAAAATTCGCCGCCACGCCCCTCGAGCCACGCCCCTTCCCAGGCGCCGCGTGCCTCGTGGGAAAACATATTAGAACCGCAACTTTCCCACGCGTGGAAGGTAGTGCAATTAACTCCCGCGGAACTAATCCTCATTTCCATAAAGAAAAGTCGCTATTTACTTATTAACTTATGCGAGTCTGATCAATTAAATAGATGTATTTTATTTCATTGAATAAATAATAAATAAAAGAGACAATTGTGTGACTTGTCGTAAGAATGAAATCATTGCCGATTTCAGGTCTGTGATCATTATACAAGATCAGTTGATTAGGCAGGCCATCAGGGTGTATATGACCAGGTGGGGTGCGTCACAAAGGATCACAAAAATAGTGGGACACCTGGAATGTTCAACACCTGCCGTGGGCAGCCTCACAAAATTGGTGTCCAAAGTGGACGTGAGCAGAGACGTGCTTGTCGTTAAGAGGATTTTAAGGCATTAAATAAGGATTAGGCAAGGTGCTGACTGAAGCCCAGACACAGCCAGGATTTCAATAATCCAGCCACAGACACAACAATTCGGAAAGGGATCCAGAAAAACGACGTCAAAGAGACATCCCGTGATGCTTATGAAATGTTTATTTTTAAGCTCGCCACACTTTTGGCTGAGAAAAAAAAAAGAAAGAGAGAGAGAAAGAAGTGGTTATCTGTAAAATAAGTAACATATTTGGTTTAGGCAAAAATAGCAACTGGAACAACAGCCACAATAAAAATTGTAACAGTAGAACAGAACTGTTTACAGCAATAGCCACAAATATTCAGGATATGTTTGTAAATTATAACTATTTGTGGCTATAACTATTTTTTTTATTATTTCTGTGTCCATAACAGCATGTTCAACAGTGTAACTAACACAGAAGAAATGCATAGTGGCTGCCATCATAGATGGCAGAAATTAGACACGATTACAGAAAATTTAATAATCTTCTTTCCTTCCATCTCCTGTTCTGTTCTGTTCTGTTCTGTTCTATTCTATTCTATTCTATTCTATTCTATTCTATTCTATTCTATTCTATTCTATTCTATTCTGTTCTCTGTTCTCTATTCTATTCTATTCTATTCCAAACCTGTCCTGGCACTTCTTCACTCAACCTATTTAATTATCATCATTCAGCCAGCTTGATTCATAGAACAGGTTATTCTATAAATCGCTATTTGAAAAACGATTGGGTTCTTAGGCTGGAAGATAACTTCAAACTAATTTCCTTTGGTGCTTCCAAGCTGACTTTAAGGTTGGAGGTGTTTCTTTCCTTTGACGTGTTTTCCAAGATTGCCAGGTACTTAGGCTGACCCTAGGCTGCATTAACAGAGAGATAGAATCAAGATCACATGAAGTGTTAGTACCACTTTATAAAGACCCGTTAAGGACAAACTTGGAATACGGCATCCAGTTTTGGTCGCCACGATGTAAAAAATTTGTTGAGACTCTAGAAAGAGTGCAGAGAAGAGCAACAAAGATGATTGGGGAGGGGGTGGAGGCTAAAACATATAAGGAACAGTTGCTGGAATTGGGTAGGTCTAGTTCAGGGGTCTTCCAACTTGGCCCTTTGATGGCTTGTGGACTTCAACTCCCAGAATTCTTCAGCCAGGCACGCTGGCTGAGGAATTCTGGGAGTTGAAGTCCACAAGTCATTCAAGGGGCCAAAGTTTCCCCCATACTGGCTCAGGAATTCTGGGAGTCGAAGTCCACAAGTCATAAAATAGCCAAGCCTTGTCTTAGGGACAGGGGTCCAGTTGAGCAGGTCTGATATGGACTAGGGCAGGGGTAGGCCACCTTGGCTCTTTTACGACTTGTGGACTTCAACACCCAGAATTCCTGAACTGAGGAATTCTGGGAGTTGAAGTCCACAAGTCATCAAAGGGCCAAGTTGGAAGATCCCTGGTCTAGTTTAATGAAAAGACGGACTGGGGGGGGGGTTGGGGTGGGGTGACATGATAGCAGATCTCCTCCGTCATCGCTTCACCCCACCTCCCCCTCCAGGCTCTGTCCCGCTTCTACCTGCCCACTCGGGTCCCCAGGCTGCGGGGGAATGGGTGGGGGGGGCACGCACTAGGGCAGGGGTAGGCAACCTTGGCTCTTTTATGACTTGTGGACTTCAACACCCAGAATTCCTGAACCAGCCATGCTGACTGAGGAATTCTGGGAGTTGAAGTCCACAAGTCATCAAAGGGCCAAGTTGGAAGATCCCTGGTCTAGTTTAATGAAAAGAAGGACTGGGGTGGGGTGGGGTGACATGATAGCAGATCTCCTCCGTCATCGCTTCACCCCGCCTCCCCCTCCAGGCTCCGTCCCGCTTCTACCTGCCCACTTGGGTCCCCAGGCTGCGGGGGAATGGGGGGGGCACGCACTAGGGCAGGAGTAGGCAACCTTGGCTCTTTTACAACTTGTGGACTTCAACACCCAGAATTCCTGAACCAGCCATGCTGACTGAGGAAGTCCACAAGTCAATCAAAAGACCAAGTTGGAAGATCCCTGGTCTAGTTTAATGAAAAGAAGGACTGGGGGGGTGGGGTGGGGTGGGGTGACATGATAGCAGATCTCCTCCGTCACCGCTTCACCCCGCCTCCCCTTCCAGGCTCCGTCCCGCTTCTACCTGCCCACTCGGGTCCCCAGGCTGCGGGGGAGTGGGGGAGTGGGGGGGCGCTGGGCGGCGGCTGACCCGCTAGGCGGCGCCCGCCTGCCCCTGGCGCCCGTGCCTGGGTGCAAGACAGCGGCTCGGCTGGTCGGGAGGGGGGGGGGCGTAGATGCCACCGCCCTGGATGGACCCCGCCGGCCGGAGGGGCTGAGACAGGCCCGGGGGAGGGGGCGCCCGGGTGGGGCATGAGCCCCTGCCCGTGCCGTGCCCGCCCCGCCTGGCCCTTCAGCCGCGCCCGCCCCGCCCCGCCGCCCTGCCCTTCCCTTCCCTTCCTGGCGTCGGGCCTCCACGCGGGGCGGCGGGAGGGATGCGCCGGGGGGGCCGCGGCCGGGCAAGGGCGTTTGAAGGGCCCGCTTGAGCGCCATGGATGCCACCTCCGCCGTCGCCGCTTCCTCCTCCGGCGAGGCTCCGGACCGACGGCCTTGCCGGGGCCCGGAGCCCCCTGGACCCAAGGCGCCCGGGCCCTTGCGGGATGGAGACCCCGCCGGCCGGCCCCGCTCCTCCGCCCTGTCCAGCGAGGGCTCCTCGCAGCCTCCCACGCGCAAAGGCTCCGCGGCGGCGGCGGCGGCCGCCAAGGGCGAGATGGGGCCGGCCCGCGTGGCCGAGCAGATCGTGGCCGCCGACCTGGCCGCCGCCGCCGCCGCCTCGGGGCTGGAAGAGCCCGGCGGCACCTTCGTGCAGCGCCAGCTGGGCGCCCTGCTCCAGCCGGCCGTCAACAAGTTCTCCCTCCGCATGTTCGGCAGCCACAAGGCGGTGGAGATCGAGCAGCAGCGGGTCAAGTCGGCCGGCTTCTGGATCATCCACCCCTACAGCGACTTCAGGTAAGGACTCCTCGGCCCATGGGGCACTCCCCGGGGAGGCGGGGGGGGGGAGACCCGCCGGGCCTCGGCTGGCTCAGCCGGGCGGAAGACCGGCGGAGGCGGCGCTGTCCGTGGTGCTGAACGTTCTTCTTTCTCTCTGTGTGTGTGTGTCTTCCCGCCGTCTCCTTGCAGGAGGGACTACAATGCCCATCTCCCGCAGGTGCTTTTTTTTGTCTTTCCGGAGAGGCCGCCGGGCTTTCTTGGTTCTGAAGACGTTTCGCTTCTCCTCCGAGGAGCTTCTTCGGCCCTGACTGGAGGGTGGGGAAGGGAAGGATTTTATATGCCTTGCAGACCGCTGGGCGTCTGCCTCCTTTTTAGAGGGTCGTTGAGGCCACTTGGGGGTTTGTCTGCGTCCTCCAAGTGGCCTCAACGGCTCCCTAAAAGAAGGCAAAGGATTGACCAGCGGTCTGCAAGGAGTATATACCCTTCCATTCCCCACCATTGCTGAAGAAGCTTCCTGGATGAGAAGGATTTATACTCCTTGCAGACCGCTGGTCATTTGCATTGTTTTAGAGAGTTGTTGAGGCCACTTGGAGGTTTGTCTGTGTCCTGAGTGGTGCAAATGGGTGTGGAGCCTTCTTGGAATGGCTGAAAAGACTGTGTTCCACACCCATCTGCACCACTCAGGTGACTCTGAGGATGCAGGTAAACCTCCAAGTGGCCTCAACACCTCCCTAAAAGAAGGCAAATGACCAGCTCTCTGGAAGGATTATAAATCCTTCCCTTCCTCACCATCCAGGCAGAGCGGAAGAAGCTTCTGGGAGGAGAAGCGAAATGTCTGGAAAGAAAAACAAAGAACGTCCAGTTGCCTCCTGAAAAAGCATCTTTGGGACCTGGATCTCCATATACAATTCCCATGGGTCACGCCTCGGACAAGGCGGAGGAACTGCTGGACTGGGAATGGCTTGTGGGAAATTATTTTCTGGGGGAAGTGATCCAGCCCTCTCTCTCCTTCCTCCCTTCCTCTGGGTGTGGACACTCCGGTGAGGGTCTGGTGGGAGTGGTTTACCTGTCAGGAATTCTGGGAGTTGAAGTCACAAGTCATGAAGGGGCCAAAGTTTCCCTCACGCTGGCTCAGGAATTCTGGGAGTTGAAGTCCACAAGTCATGAAGGGGCCAAAGTTTCCCCCATGCTGGCTCAGGAATTCTGGGAGTTGAAGTCCACGAGTCATGAGGGGGCCAAAGTTTCCCTCATGCTGGCTCAGGAATTCTGGGAGTTGAAGTCCAGGAGTCATGAAGGGGCCAAAGTTTCCCTCATGCTGGCTCAGGAATTCTGGGAGTTGAAGTCCACAAGTCATGAAGGGGCCAAAGTTTCCCCCATGCTGGCTCAGGAATTCTGGGAGTTGAAGTCCAGGAGTCATGAGGGGGCCAAAGTTTCCCTCATGCTGGCTCAGGAATTCTGGGAGTTGAAGTCCAGGAGTCATGAATGGGCCAAAGTTTCCTCCATGCTGGCTCAGGAATTCTGGGAGTTGGTCCACAAGTCATGAAGGGGCCAAGGTTGCCTATCCTTGTCTTAGGGAGAGGGCTCTAGTTGAGCAGGTCTGATATGGATGGCGTTCTCATCACCAGTGTTGGGGGGGTGGTTATTTTGCTTCTTCCTGTCCTTCTAGGGGACAGGATCCTATACAGGCAGTTCTCAACTTACAACCACAATTGTAGATCAGAATTTCCATTGCTAAACCAAGTCCGTTGTTAAGTGAGTTGCGCTTGACCTACGACCTTTTCTGCCATGGTGGTTAAGCGAATAACTGTCGTTAAATGAATCACAAGGTTGTTAAACGAATCTGGCTTCTCCCATTGACTTTGCTTGTTGGAAGCCAACTGACCCGGGGACGCTGTGAATACATGCCAGTTTTCAGGCACCCAAATTGTGATCGCATGACTTGGGGGCGTTGTAACGGTCGTAAGAGAGAGGAGTGGTTGTCCATTGCTTTTTTCCCCCCAGCACGGTTTCAACTTCAAATGGTCGCTAAACGGATGATTGTAAGTCAAGGGCTATCTGTATTTAAGCAAACACGATGCTCTTGTTTTTGGTTCATTTTGTTTACTCTGTGTTGATCCTCCCTTTCAAAGACAGCCAAAGTCCTCGTTTCCTCATTTATTTATTTTTAAAACATAAAATACAGTAGCTGCTTAGCAAGGCACTTCTGAAATCATTGGGGGGGGGGGGTTTCTGTTTGAAGATATACACATAGACACACACACACACCCAAATCATCAGCTAAAGGCCTATCTTTAGTAGCAAGGCTACTATGAAGATGACAATGAGTCTTTCATTCTAACTTCAAACTCTGTGGGGGAAACACACCATCATTGTTCACTGCACTAAAAGGCCTCAGTTTACTTTCTGAATAATTATTAATTGCAACCACTAAGATGTAGTTAAAGAGAGCTGTACCTTCAGCAAATAATTCACGATAATATCTTGCGAGGGACCGACTCATAGTGATAGAGTGATCAAGTTCACACATGATATGAAATATTTCTGGAGCGTCTTTGATTTGGGATTAATGTAACGATGGGGGAGAGGAAATTCTAGTTTGTTTTCAAACCACTGAGGTTAAAGCTGACCCACATTGTAGACTGTCTTGCTTGGCATTTAAAAAAATAGAAAGACGGAAGGTAACACAGCTCAAGCTTTTCCCCGGAGAACCGTCATTGGTCAAAATAGACTATTATGGGCTGGAAGCATGCATAGCTCAGCTGCCATTCTGGAAGTTATAGAAAAAAAGAATTCCTGTGCTGGAAACCCTAGGGTGGTCTGCAAATACACCTGAAAATTGCTGTTAATGAATTTATTGTCCTATCGCAGCAAAAGAAAGAAAGAAAGAAAGAAAGAAAGAGAAATTTCTATAAAAAAGAAAACAGGAGGAAAGAAGGAAGGAAGGAAGGAAGGAAGGAAGGAAGGAAGGAAGGAAGGAAGGAAGGAAGGAAGGAAGGAAGGAAGGAAGGATAAAAAAGAAAGGACAGGAATTTGTGTAAGAAATAAGAGAGAAGCATCTCAACATCTTTTTTATATCGTGGCAAGCAAAACTGGACGCAGCCTTGCTAGTGTGGTCTTACCAAGGCATGATAAATCAGGGTGTGTGTATGTGTGTTCAAAACGAGGGAGCTGTGTAAGATTGGGCCGGCTTTTGCCAAGCAAGGGAAAATGGATGGGAAAGCTTCATCAGCAGCAGAAAACGTAGCTCGGATAGGCAAAGGGTTCACTATCCCAATAAGAAGCGGAGCTGTTTGGCTGGGCTCCCAGATTCCTTTTCTCAAATCTCTCCATATGTTTCTCGGCTTGTACGTCGATCGAGGACAGATGTCTTTGCGGGAATCGGATAGAGTTTTTCGGTCTTTAGGATTCAACGTGGAATAATGTTATGATTAAACCCGTGGATTACATCATGATCTTTATTGGATAATCAACACTCAGCCGAGGCCGGGCCGAAGTAAGCTTTTGAGCGCTTGATCGGTGCCTGCGAGAACAAATCAGCAGAGGCCTTTTCATTTTGGCGTCGAGGTGTTTTGAGTTTTAAAAAAGAGACGATCCCGGTTTAATTTCTCTTTTCGGTGATATTGGTCGGATGGGTTTTCCCTTCGTTTTTGGTCAAAGAATAAAGAGGGGGAGAAAAAAAACAGCCACTGTGTTCATTTAACAACCACCGCATTTGCTTAATGACCCGCGCCAATTTTTTTTTTGTAAAATCTGGTCAGTCACGCGGAGGACCCGTTTTATGACTGTTGGGGGCTTATGGCTCTATTGTGGTGATAACCTGAGGACTTCCTGTGTTGATGCCCGAGGTTGATCACACACAGGCTCAGCTCCTAGGCCAGAGTCAGACTCTAAATCATAGCTGATAACAAACCCAGTTTGAACGATTCTCGCTCAGATGAGGCTGACTGATCCCTCCCCGTTTTTTTGTTTTTTGTTTTTGCCTTCCAGGTTTTACTGGGACTTGATCATGTTGCTGTTGATGGTCGGCAACTTGATCATCCTGCCCGTCGGGATCACTTTTTTCAAGGACGAGAACACGCCTCCCTGGATCGTCTTCAACGTCCTCTCGGATACCTTTTTCCTGGCCGACTTGGTGCTGAATTTCCGGACGGGGATCGTGGTGGAAGACAACACCGAGATCATTCTGGACCCCCACACCATTAAGATGAAGTATCTCAGGAGCTGGTTCCTGGTGGATTTCATTTCCTCCATCCCCGTCGATTACATCTTCCTCATCGTAGACCTGGAGACGCAAGTGGATTCGGAAGTGTATAAGACCGCCCGGGCCCTGCGTATCGTCCGTTTCACTAAAATCCTTAGCTTGCTACGTCTTCTACGGCTCTCTCGTCTCATCCGTTACATCCACCAGTGGGAAGAGGTAAATCACCCATTAAAAAAGGCAGGGAAACGTATCTCTGTTTTTATCCTGTGGTCATAAATGCGATTTTCATGAATAATCATAATCATAATCATAATCATAATAAAGTTGGAAGGGACCTTGGAGGTCTTCTAGTCCAACCCTCTGCTCAGGCAGGAAACCCTATACCATTTCAGACAAATGGCTGTCCAGTCTCTTCTTCAAAACTTCCAGTGTTGGAGCATTCACAGCTTCTGGAGGCAGGTAGTTCCATTGGTTAATTGTTCTGACTGTCAGGAAGTTTCTCCTTGGTTCTAGGTTGCTTCTCTCCTTCTTTAGTTTCCATCTGTTGCTTCTTGTCCTGCCTTCAGGCGCCTTGGAGAATAGCTTGACTGCCTCTTCTTTGGGGCAGCCCCTGAGATATTGGAAGGCTGCTATCCTGTCCCCCTTAGTCCTTTTCTTCATTAGACTGGGCATCCCCAATTCCAGCAACCGTTCCTTATATGTTGTTCTTCCCGCGGATTTATATGTGGTTTGATCCGTTCAAAGGTCTACTTTCCCAAAGGTGCTTTTCCAAGAGGCAATGTCCCATATGTACTCAGGAGGATATTCAGTCAACGTGCACACTTTAAACACACTTGAAACCCAAGGCAGAAGCTTGTCCACCCCAAGGATAAAACGTCTTCAAAGAAAAACAAGAAAGTCCAGTTGCCTCGTGAAAAAGCATCTTTGGGATAACTAGGACCTGGAGGACGGAGAATCTCCGTAGTCATTATCCGAAGATGACCTGTAATCCACGTACGGGAAGAACATGGGCTTGATCAGTTTACCATGTCCCCCTTGCGTCCCCAGATTTTCCACATGACCTACGACCTGGCCAGTGCCGTGGTCCGGATCTTCAATCTCATCGGGATGATGCTCCTCCTGTGTCACTGGGACGGCTGCTTACAATTCCTGGTCCCCATGCTGCAGGACTTCCCTGAAGACTGTTGGGTTTCCATCAACCACATGGTGGTGAGTTGTTGTTTTGTTTTTCTCTGTCTGTCGGACAAAATGGTTCCAGGCTGAGCAGGAGAGAGTCCCATAATTCTGCAAAGCAGAAGAGAAATAACTTTGAGACTAGGTGGCAGCTCTTAGGGAAAACCAACTTCACAGCGAAAGGCAGGACTGGGTCAGGAAGAAACTCAAGGTTTTCTTACCTTGATTCTCTGTGGTATAGAGACAGAGAAGGAGGGAGGGAGAGGAACAGAGGGAACGAAGGAGCGAGAGAGGGAGGAAGAGAAGGTGGGAGACAGGGAGGAAGAGAGAGGGAGGGGGAGAGAGGGAGGGAGGGAGGCAGAGAGAGAGGGAGGGAGAGGGGGAGGGAGGGAGAAAGAGAGAGAAGAAAGAAGGAAGAAGGAGAGGGAGTGAGAGAGAGAGAGAGAGAAAGGGAGGGAGAGAGAGGAGGGAGAGAGGGTGAAAGGAAGGAGAGGGAGGGAGACAGGGAGGAAGAGAGAGGGAGAGACAGAGAGGAAGGGAGGGGGAGGGAGGGAGGCAGAGAGAGAGGGAGGGAAATGGGGAGGGAGGGAGAAAGGGAGAGAAGAAGGGGAGAGAGGGAGAGAGAGAAAGGGAGGGAGGGAGAGAGAGGAGGGAGAGAGGGTGGGAGGAAAGGAGGGAGAGGGAGGGAGACAAATTTCAAATTTCTGTTATCATATCTTATAATAATAGACTTCCATTAGTTCATCTGACTTGGTCTTCCTCGAAGGGTTGACAATTTCTACTCAAGGGACATGGGTTCAAGAGTTTCTATTGATCCTAAGGCCGTGTTTTTCAAACTTGGACTTCAACTCCCAGAATTCCCCAGTCAGCATAACTTAAGAGATCTGGACTTCCAACTAGAATTCACCTCCAGCAGGGCGTTGGGGGATTCTAGGAATTTGGGGCTGGGGAATTCTGGGAGTTGAGGTCCACCCCTCTTAAAGAATCCTAGCTGGGAAATGCTGGGAGTTGAAGTCCAGACCTCTTAAAGTTGCCAAGTTTGAAGGACACCGGAAAGGCTCTGCAGGGAAAGACTGTGGATCTTCAAAAAACACACCGGTGAGTTCCACTCTTTTTCCCTCCTGTCCTTCAGAATGACTCCTGGGGAAAGCAATATTCGCACGCTTTGTTCAAAGCTATGAGCCACATGTTGTGCATTGGTTACGGGCAGCAGGCCCCCGAGGGCATGACCGATGTCTGGCTGACCATGCTGAGCATGATTGTGGGTGCCACCTGCTACGCCATGTTCATCGGCCACGCCACGGCCCTCATCCAGTCGCTGGACTCCTCTCGGCGCCAATACCAGGAGAAGGTGAGCAGGTTTCCATCGACTTGTTGCCAAATTCTGGGGCTTGCCAGTGCTAGCTTCTCTCCGGCGAGACGGAGAGATAAAACTTCCAAAACGTTTGTCTCTGTTTTTTTTTAATTAAATTCCGAAGATTAAAATCCAAAAGAAAAAAAAAATGAACGGAGACAAAATAAAAAATAGACAAGAATGTTAAAAAAGTGAGATTTTTTTTAGCTTGACTGGACTGACATCCATCAGAAATGGTGTAGGGTCTCTTTCTTGGGGCAGGGGGTTGGGCTAGATGACCTACAAGGTCCCTCCTAACTCTGTTGTTCTAATTCTAAATCTAGCTCCCTGGAAGAAAGAGGACTAGAAACTTAAGCAGGCACTTATCCTACTCCAAATTTCATAGGGAAGGGAGGAAGGGGAGATTCCCATCCTCAAATTGCCTCACTGGGGGCTGATTCACAGGAACCCCCTCCCCCAAAGTCTCTTTTAGAGGAAGAGAGAGGCAGGATAGATAAGGACAGTAGATAAGGACAGAGATGGACCTAATTTGGGGAGGTATTTCTCCCGGCTGAATTTAAGATGTTTCTGTTCCTCCATTTTCTAGTATAAGCAAGTGGAGCAGTACATGTCCTTCCATAAGTTACCGGGAGACACGCGTCAGCGGATCCACGAGTATTACGAACACCGATACCAGGGGAAAATGTTCGACGAAGACAATATTCTGGAAGAATTGAGTGAACCCCTTAAAGAGGTACAAGCCACGAAGGAAAGGCAATTAGGGTTATTACATGCCGGCTAGTTTTGCAGCAAGTTCTGTTTTTAAATGGTTTTAAATGTCAGAAATGGCTATAGGTTCTCTTGCCTGAGCAGGGGGTTGGACTAGAAGACCTCCAAGGTCCCTTCCAACTCTGTTATTCTATTCTATTCTATTCTATTCTATTCTATTCTATTCTATTCTATTCTATTCTATTCTTATTGTGTTCTTATTCTGTTCTGTTCTATTCTATTCTATTTCATATTCTATTCTATTCCTCCCATTCTATTCTATTCTATTCTATTCTATTCTATTCTATTCTATTCTATTCTATTCTATTCTATTCTATTCTATTCTATTCCATTCCATATTCTATTCTATTTCATATTCTATTCTGTTACATATTCTATTTCATATTCTATTCTATTCTATTCTATTCTATTCCTCCCATTCTTCTTATTCTATTCTATTCTATTCTATTCTATTCTATTCTATTCTATTCTATTCTATTCTATTCCTCCCATTCTTCTTATTCTATTCTATTCTATTCTATTCTATTCTATTCTATTCTATTCTATTCTATTCTATTCCTCCCATTCTTCTTATTCTATTCTATTCTATTCTATTCTATTCTATTCTATTCTATTCTATTCTATTCTATTCTATTCTATTCTATTCTATTATCATAGGCTTCTTCTATCATTGTTTTTAATCCAGTTCATAAATTAATACGTTATTAATACTGCAATACATGCATGCATAAAAGACGTTAAGTGTGAAAAAAAAGGTCCTAAATCCATTTTTTTCACTGCCGTTGCCACTTTGAACAGTCACTAAACGTTGTGAAGTCGAGGAATTATCTGTATCTTGGTGGATTTTTTTTATAACGCCCAATTCGCTCCGATCGGAAAGCCTTTTTTTTTTCCCCTCCTCTGTCAGTTCCTGATTTTCTTCTCCTTCGGAATCCCTTCCCTCCTTCAGGAGATCATCAATTTTAATTGCCGGAATCTGGTGGACAACATGCCCCTCTTTGCCAACGCGGACCCCAACTTTGTCACGGCGATGCTGACCAAGCTGCGCTTTGAGGTTTTCCAGCCGGGAGATTTTATCATCCGAGAGGGAACCGTGGGGAAAAAGATGTATTTCATACAACACGGGGTGGTCAGCATCCTGACCCGGGGCTCTAAGGAAATGAAGCTTTCGGACGGATCGTATTTCGGGGGTAGGTGTTTTCTTGGGGGGCGGGTGTGTGGATATTTTGAATGGCTTCTCCGAGGGGGACTTGTAAAGAGGTTCAGTCCTTGCGAAGGTGTTTGTAAGTCTGTGTGTGTGTGTGTGTGTGTGAAAGCCAACTGGGTAACTTTGGGCCCGTCACCGGGAGACGGTGAGTTCTAGTTCCGCCTTAGCGTGAAAGTCGGCTGGGTGACTTTGGGGCCAATGACCAGGAGACGGGGAGTTCTAATCCTGCCTTAGGCACGAAAGCTAGCTAGGTGACTTTGAGCCAATCACTAGGAGACTGGGAGTTATAGTCCCGCCTGAAGCACAAAAAGATGACTTTGGGCCAATCACCAGGAGATAGTGAGTTCTAGTTCCGCCTTAGACATGAAAGCGAGTTGAGTGATTTTGGGCCAATCACCAGGAGACAGTGAGTTCTAGTCCCACCTTAAGCATGACAGCCAGCTGGATGACTTTGGGCCAATCACCAGGAGACGGTGAGTTCTAGTCCCGCCTTAGGCATGAAAGCTAGCTAGCAAATCTTCAATAAATACCTTGAAGTCAATGAATGAGCCTTCTTCACGTCTTTCAGTTGAATAGAATAGAATAGAATAGAACAGAACAGAACAGAACAGAACAGAACAGAACAGAATAGAATAGAACAGTGATGGCAAACCTTTTAGAGACCAAGTGCCCAAAAACTGGCCTGCTCTCCCCCCCCCCCTTCCCTGCCCTGCCTGCCCACAGGACCACTCACCACCTCCAGGGCCTGCCGCAGATCGCCCAGGCAGCCCAGCAGCGCTATGGCAGCCACACCTTCTGCCCGCGCCCTGCAGCATCAACTGCATGATGCGGTGTGAGGGCACAGTCTTGTCTACACTGCCTGGCTGCCATGTCCTTGCCTGCACTGCTCCGTGTGGGCCATGCTCGAGGGCGACTCTCCTTCAGGGGGGCTGCTGGAGAGGAGGGGGTAACAGGGGGAGGCAAGGCTGGGGCAACGGCACGTGTGCCCACAGAGAAGGCTCCGAGTGCCACCACTGGCACCCGTGCCATAGGTTCGCCACCACTGGAATGGAATAACAGAATGTAGAATAGAATATAGAACAGAATGTAGAATAGAATAGAATAACAGAATAAAACAGAATATAGAACAGAAAGTAGAGTAGAGTAGAGTAGAATAGAATAACAGAATAAAACAGAATAGAGAACAGAAAGTAGAGTAGAGTAGAGTAGAGTAGAGTAGAGTAGAGTAGAGTAGAGTAGAGTAGAGTAGAGTAGAGTAGAATAGAATAGAATAACAGAGTTGGAAGGGACCTTGGAGGTCTTCTAGTCAAACCCCCTGCTCAAGGCAGGAGTCCTTATACCATTTCAGACAAATGGCTGTCCAGTCTCTTCTTGAAAAGCTCCAGTGATGGAGAAGGAAGGAAGGAAGGAAGGAAAGAAGGAAAGCAGAATAACAGTTGGAAGGGACCTTGGAGGTCTTCTAGTCCAATCCCCTGCTTAGGCAGGAAACCCTGTGTTCTTCTTCTCCTTTGCCCCTGCAGAGATCTGCCTTCTGACCCGGGGCCGGCGCACGGCCAGTGTCCGGGCCAACACCTACTGCCGCCTCTATTCCCTTTCCGTGGACAACTTCAACGAAGTCCTGGAGGAATACCCCATGATGCGTCGAGCCTTTGAGACCGTTGCCATGGATAGGCTGGACCGGATAGGTGAGGGGATGGAAGGATGGAGGATTACAGGGCCCATAGGTTGTCTTCGCTGGGCCCATGAGACTCCTCACAAAATGAATGAAGTCCTAACAAAGGAAAACCACTGCAGGAGAATCTTTGGGGTCTTCTGATAGATGCTGAGGAGACATTAGCTGTTCAAACCTGCTCTGAGCTGATCTCCTCTGTTGATATATCTCAGAAATTTCCTTCTCCTCCTCCTCCTTCTCCATCCTCATCTCCTTCTCTATCTTCTCCTTCTCCTTCTCCTCCAGCTCTTTCTCCCTCTTCTCCTTCTCCTCCTTTCTCCATCCTCATCTCCTTCTCCTCCTCCTCCACCACCACCACCTTCTCCATCCTCATCTCCTTTTTCTCCTTCTTCTCCACTATCCCATCTTCTTCTTTGTCTCCTCGTTCTCTATCTCCATCTCCTCCTCCTCCTCCACCTCTTTCTTCTCCTCTTCCTTCTCCACCCTCACCTCCTTTTTCTTCTTCTCCTCCACCTTGTTCACTATTCCCATCTCCTTCTTCTTTGTGTCCTCCTCGTTCTCCATCTCCTTCTCCATCTCCTCCTCCTCGCCATGCCAGTGTGGTTCATCTCCATCTCAAACAGTTCTCCGAGTTTCGTCCGCACTTCAGTGTGACCTCTGATCCTGTTTTACTTCCCCCCACAGGGAAAAAAAACTCCATCCTGTTGCGGAAGAGAGCAGAGCACAGTTCCAGCACGGTCAACAACGAGATGATCCAGCAGATCGTCAAGCACGACCAAGACATGGCGCACAACATCCAGGACCTCCAGCCCATGACTGCCGGCCGGGAGCTGAGCGGCAAGCCGGTTATCTGGGAGCCACTTGTCCATGCGCCGCTGCAGACCGCGGCTGCCACCACCAGCGTGGCCATCGCATTGACACACCAGCAAAGTCTGGCGACGCACATCTTCCTTCCCCCTTCGTCCATCTCCAGCCCTCTCTCCCCTGACTCAGCTGCTCTCCTGCACCATCGTCGCTCTCAACCCAGCCTGGGGGGCTCCCGGCAGTCCTCCGTCAGCTCACCTGCCTCGGGGCCGCAGTCCCACCTGCAGACGCCTTCAGCCGGCTCGCCGTGTTCTCCCGTGGTTCAGTGCGTGCCCCCCTTGGAAAGTACGCTGGGCAAAGGTCAAGTCCTGCCGCGGCCTGTTCAAAAGGGGGACCCCATCCCTGGGATGAGCCAGCCTCAGCTGTCTGAAACGCGGGGTACGTCAGTCTCCACATCTCTCTTGCAGCAGGCAGCACACAGCACATCCATCCCGCCAGGACGAACTCTGCACTACAGTCTCTCTCGGGCCACCGGATCTCATATTTCCCTGTTCTTGCAGCCTCAGCAGATGGTCAAACATCGGAGTTCCCAGGGCCTTTCGGTGGGATGTCTGACGCAGGATGTCCGGCCGCTTTCGGCTTCTCAGCCTTCCTTGCCAAACCGGCTCACCCAACCCTCGGACATGGGGTCGTCCCAGCAGGCGCGGAAGTCAGCCAGGAACGTCACGTACCGTTCCTCTCCGTCGGTTCCTGGTCTGTTAGGGAAAACAAGCACGGGGGCCACTGGGCAGCCCGGTTCCTCCCAGCAGCCCCCTTCAGGGTCCAGCCGGTCAGTGAGTGGGGCCACCACCCCTCAGTCACCTGCCTCCGCTCCACGGCACAGCGCCGCACCTTCCCGTAAGGGTTCTGTAGCATTCAGTCCTGACGTCAACACGGGGAAACCGAAGCTGCCATCTCATATGTGAAACCAGGGTAAACACAGGGCTACTAGTCCCTTCTTGGGCAGGCCTTGGGGGCTGATCTGGGGGGGGGCAAGGAAAGAGACACGCCGCAGAATCCTGAGGGCCGATGTCCAGGCCTGGCATAAGTCCATTGGAAAGGGACTGGGAAGTGTTTCTACACGGAGATCCTACGAAGAGGAACAGAAACCATCAGATACCCAAGATATGATCTACAATTTGGTTTCTTCGGGTAGCAAATTCTCTCGGGTCAAGTTAACTGCAACAGCAAACTCCTTCGCAACCATGTTGTGAGTCCACTCCAGCGGAAGAAGCTGGAATCCTGAGCCTGACGATCTTCGGGGTGTCCATTTTTCAACCGCACCAAAACGGGGCCCCCCAGTTACTTTAGCGGACACGCCAAAATGGAGTGTTTTTCCTGACCCCTGCCTTTAGGAATCTTTTTTAACGGCCAGATAATCGACGTAGTGACCTCTTTCTCTCCGCTCTTCTTGCCCCAAATTTGTGCAATATCCACCTCAAGATGTTTTGTGCGAGTGTGCGTTTAACTCTAGAAATCCCGTTTCCGTGCCAGAGGGAGGGGATTATGGACTTTGTTTGCCCTATCCCCAAACCACTCATGTCCTCTCTCTGTAGTGGACAGAGGAAGAAAAATCCATTGAATTTCCTGAATACAGATAGTCCCCGACTTACAACAATTTGTTTAGTGACCAAAGTTACAACAGTACTGAAAAATGACCATTGTTCACACTTACGACTGCTGCAGCATCCCTAGGGTCACGTGATCAAAATTCAGATGCTGGGCAACTGGTTCATATTTACGATGGTTTGCAGCATTCCAAGGTCACATAATCCCCTTTTACGACCTTTTGACCAGCAAAGTCAAAGGCGAAGCCAGGTCCACTTAACGACCGTGTTCCTATCTTCACAACTGAAGGGATTCACTTTATGACATTGGCAAGAAATATTGTAAAATGGGGCAGAACTCACTTCACAACTGTCAGAAATTGGGGGGGTCTGTGGCGGTCGTTAAGTCGAGGACTACCTGTAAACCTACCATGCAAGAGGGTGGAGCTTGCATTGTGACATCACAATGCATCTTTTTGTTGTCGTGGGGGGCATTATAGCGGTGCCTGTGGCCCTAGGCTCAATTTTTGCACTGAGCCAGACTCAAAGTCCCCTAATACTGAGCAGGTTTCGATTTCCCATAATCCCCGGCTCTGATAACACCTTTACTGCCAATTTCCCTGCTAATATTTCGGAAACCATTGTGCTCTTGACTCGCCCTTCGAGGTTTCCACCCTCTGAAGGCTTGTCTTTTTTAAAACAAAAACAAAAAAAAGAGAAAATGAAAAAGCGAGAATACTAGCCATCATTACGGCGTACCAAAGCTGGTTAAAGTATAGTAAGAGGCCCTTTGCAGTCTTTTACACTTAACTTGCATTCTTGGTCTACCCACCCAAGGCCAGCGGTGGAATTAAGGGTAGGAAGTTATCGTGAAACTCTCTCACAAAAAAAGAGAGAAAGAATAGTCCCAAGATCTTGTTGTGTTAGAACGATTGTGAGTACGCAAGCCTGTGTGTACTCCACTGTGACTGTTCAAAGTTACGACATCACTGAAAAAAGCCACTTAGCGCCGTTTTTCACACTTAGGACCGTTACAGCAATCCCTTGGTCGCCTGATCAAAATTCAGCCGCTTGGCAACTGACTCCTATTTATGACGGTCGCAGCGTCCCTGGGGGGGGTTCCTGTGACCAATATGAGTGAGTCAATTTGGGAAGCCAGATTCGCTGAACGATTGAGTTACTAATTTAGCAACTTGCAGGGATTCACTTCACGAAGTCGTAAAATGGGGGTAAAACTCACGTTAACAAATTGTCTCGCTTAGCGACAGAGATTTTGGGGCTCACTTGTGGACATTAAGTCGAGGAATACGTGCAATTTGCCAGAACGAGGAAGGTCCCTGGGTTCTAGCCAAGAACTCGACGGTGCCCGCTGTAAAACGATATTTCGGCAATGATTCCAGCACTGTGTACGGTCGTTGAAATGCTTCTTAACGTACTTACCTCTCTGCTTTGTGAACTCGTTTGTAAAAACACCAGGAATGGAGCAGGATCCAGTTTCCCGTCAGAGTCAGGTTTACGGGCATAGTGCAATTCTCAAGGAGCATTAATCATCCAGAGAATACGGCATGTATTCTTAAATTAACCCTGCAATGGAAGACGGTGATCTCCCGCCAATTTTTTATCTCGGATAACTGTCTGGACAGACGAGGGAGGCTCTTTCCTTTGAATTATACCTTCCTTGTCTTTTGAAATGTCTTTGAGCCAGTGGTCTGCCAGCTAATGGGTGGGGGTCTTTGCTGCCAGCTGGTCCACGCTGTGAGCCACGGAAGAAGTTCAAGATAGCCCCATGAGTGGCTCTGCTTTTATCCCTGTCCATTTATATCCCGAGGGACCTTTCCACAAAGACTTATAATTTAGTAGCAGAGTGTCTAATTCTCCGTCCTTGTGCCTAAAACTCTATCAGGGTCACCGAGTCCTTCAAAACAAATCACCTGATCTCTCTCCTCTTCCGGGAAAACAGGCCCCTCTGTGACCCAGCCATCCTAGGAACCGTAGTTTGTGATGTGTGCATTCCGTGTGGGCTCTTTGCCCAAACAGCCAAACTTTGATGTGACCAACGTTGCTTTCCGATCCAGCCAAGTTACCGAATTAGGGTAGAGTAACTGCCTGGAACTTTTTTTCGATTTCTCTCTGATCTTTTTTCCACGTAGCAAGCTCCAACTGCCAATCTTATTCCCCCTCGCGCTGTAAAATGCTTTTTTTCTCTTTTTAGTACCTGGTGCTGTCGGGAGGGCAGTTTCAAGGGGGGGGGAAGGGACAGGGGGCGCGCAGCGGCGTTGGTCCGTCGTCTCCAGCCGGAGAAACGGAAGGGAATGGATCTTGGGCGTCTTCTCTTGGGTCTAGGACAACTCGCCAGGGGTAAACTCGCCACGCGGCCAACTCAGTTGCCTTGGGAAAACTCGCTGCAGGATAATGGATGGAAGCTGATCAAGGAGAGAAGCAACCTAGAATTAAGGAGAAACTTCCTAACAGTGAGGACAATTTACCAGTGGAACAACCTGCCTCCAGAAGTTGTAGATGTTTCCATCACTGGAGGTTTTTAAGAAGAGGCTGGACAGCCACTTGTTTGAGATGGTACAGGATCTCCTGCTTGAGCAGGGGGCTGGACTGGAAGACCTCCAAGGTCCCTTCCAGCTCTATTCTGTAACTAATTAACTAACTAATCAGTGGAACTGCTTGTGGGTGCTCCATCCCTGGAGGCGTCTAAGAACTGGTTCTGTTAATTCAACACAGGATAACTCCACAGAGGGACAACGGAATTGCAGCGGGCCTTGTCTGGCTTAAGGGTTGAGCCTTCTCGAGTTTGAAGTCCTCAAGGGTGGGATGAGCTGCAATTCTACGTGTCCCGCTCTTCGGCTATCCCGCGTTGAATTGTTCTGCAGAGAGCTTTCCTGGGACGAGTTGGCCGCAGTGAGTCGGTGATGGATGACGGCAACGGCGAGTTGTCCCATTCCATCCCACCGCTGGGAAGAAAACCGTCTGGAGAAGCGCGGGGTCCCTCCTGCGTGTCTGGGGCAAGTCACGGTACTTGTTCAGGGATGCCGTCCCTGCGAGGTGGGTCTCTGCCAGCTTGGACCCACCTAGCAGACACCTTTGTGCTGCGCGCGGCCGGCGAGAGCGTCCCAAATCGCCTTCCTGACCCCCTTTACTCTTCGCCCTTAGTCTCCTCTGGAAGGAGAATTCAATCGCGTAGACTGAAAAACATTCCAGAAGTCCTTGTTTACACTCGATCGGGTAGAGCCATCTGTAGCTGCTGTTCCCCATAGATACACCGTCGGGGGGTGGGGGGGGTGGAGAAAGAGGTGCTCCCTTTCGTCTCGGTTGGCCTGGGGTGCGATAGGTTGTGGTGGTACCCGTATTCGGGGCTATTCGGGGATGGTTGGCACCTGGGCTAGGATAACGTCCATCCGTACAAACAGGAGATTGAGAAAAAAAAAACAGGCTCCTTTCTGGTCGGCCTGGAGATGACCCAAAGATTCTCCCCGCAGAGTTTTGTCTCCGTGGGGTTTCTTATACGTGGGTGCTGGCCAAGGGAGTCTGTGAGATCAAACAAGCCTCTTTATCCAACGAATCACGAGGGAGCGCCAAGCGTTAATGCGTTGGGGGGCTCCCTTTATGGGTCGGCCGCTTCTGGGTTTGGGTGTATGTGTGTGTGCGTGTGTGTGCGTGTGTGTGCCTTTGCGTGCCCCTCTCCGTGGCGTGAGTTTTGCGTGCCTGCCTCTGGATGCGTGTGCGGTTATTCTAGGCACCAAAGACCAACGACGGGTTCGCCCCCTTTGCACTCCGCGTCGCTCGGTGTACGAAGCTTGTAGGTTTCATATCGCGAGAACATTTTGAAGCTTGTTGGGGGTTTCTGGGGGTTTTTTTTTCCCGTTTTTTTTTTTTTTAAGAAAGAAAAATTACGTTTGGTTTAGTTCGGTCATTGTACCTCAAGAGTTTTCAATAATAAAGAGAGACTCGAAGGCCCGGCTTCCGCGTGTTTCTTACGAAGAGCCCGCAGCAGAGGACTAGAAGCAGGGTGAGGTCTACTGTGTTTTAGCAGTCAAGAAATGTGCAAAAGTACAAGGATATATTCTGAAATAGATACACCTGGAGGTGTAGAGGGAGGAAGGAAGGAAAGAAGGAAGGAAGGAAGGAAGGAAGGGAGGGAGGGAGGGAGGGAGGAGGAAGGAAGGAAA
>NW_015389094.1:71564-78145 GCF_001527695.2 Protobothrops mucrosquamatus | reverse complement strand
AGGAAGGAATAGATATATAAGGGAGGCAGGAAAAGGGATGAGAGAGAGACAGACAGACAGACAGATAGCAGACAGATGGATAGAATAAAGGGAGGGAGGGAGAGAGAGACAGAGAGAGAGAGAGAGAGAGAGAGATTCCAGAAACAAATTCCAGACACTCACCCATCTCGATCCCAAACTGCACCCGGCGATCGACATCTTCCGCCCAGGTGTCCTGCTTAGCGCCGTGCCACACGACCGGGAAAATGCTGCGGCTGAGGTGAGCTTGGCGGGCCACCTGTTCGTCCTGGGTCACGGCGATAATGAGAGCCCGAGGCCGGTAGCGGGAGAGGATCTGCGCAGACCTGGATTTGGGGGGGGAGAGAGGGAAGATCCAGAGTGAAAGCGAAACAGAATCGCCCCCACCAAATTTGTGTGGGAAATTCGGAACCCGGGGCTTTGCTCCTTACCGCCAACAAGTCAGGAGAGCCCTATCTCCCTTGGGCAACAAGCAGGAGACCCCTCTCTTAGGCTCCCCCCCCTCTTCTCACCTGCCGGTGGAGGTGAGGACAAGGATGGCCGCCGCGCAACATTTGAAGGAGGCCTCCACAGCACCGATGGCGGTCACCTCGGTCGGATCTTGGCTTAAGGGCGTCAGGCGCCGCAACTCCTGGAAGAGCTGGTGGTGATACATGGCGGCTTCGGCCTCTCGGGCGATCTGTGCGTTAAGGAGAGGGGGGGGGGAAACGTAGAAAAAAGGTTAATTTTCCTCTACCCTCCTCCTCCATTCTTCCTCTTCTGCCCGGACCCTTTTTGTTTCTCAGATTCCTGGTTTGCTAGGCTCCTGGCTCCTTTCCCTCTTCCCTCCTCCTCCCTTCTTCCTCTTCCGCCATGCCCAGGCCAGTGAGCTTCCGCTTCCCAAAGGGAAGGGCCGCCTTACCGCATGCTGCATGCGCACAGCCTCCACCACGTAGGCCCCCTTGGCTGTCTCCCCGGACAGCATAATGCAGTCGGCCCCATCTAGGACGGCGTTGGCCACGTCGCTGCTTTCCGCCCTGGTGGGACGAGGCTTTTTGATCATGCTCTCCAGCATCTGTCCAAAGAAAGGGGCATCTTAGCTCCCCAAGTGCCCAGACTGTGAGGCCAGGGTGGGGCGGAGTGTGCTGGCTGGGGGATTCTGGGAGTCGAAGTCCACTCCTCTTAAAGGAAGCTGGCTGGGGGATTCTGGGAGTTGAAGTCCACCCATCTTAAAGCTTACTGGCTGGGGGATTCTGGGAGTTGAAGTCCACCCATCTTAAAGCTTACTGGCTAGGGGATTCTGGAAGCTGAAATCCACCCCTCTTAATTCAAGCTGGCTGGGGAATTCAAGGAGTTGGAAGTCCACCCCTCTTAAAGGATGCTGGCTAGGGAATTCTGGGAATTGAAGTCCACCCATCTTAATTCAGATTGACTGGGGAATTCTGGGAGTTGAAGTCCACCCATCTTAATTCAAACTGCTGGGGAATTCTGGGAGTTGAAGTCCACCCATCTTAAAGCTTACTGGCTGGGGGATTCTGGGAGTTGAAGTCCACCCATCTTAAAGCAAGATGGCTAGGGGATTCTGGGAACTGAAGTCCACCCATCTTAATTCAGGTTGACTGGAGAATTCTGGGAATTGAAGTCCACCCATCTTAATTCAAGCTGCTGGGGAATTCTGGGAGTTGAAGTCCACCCCTCTTAAAGGATGCTGGCTGGGGAATTCTGGGAGCTGAAGTCCACGCATCTCAACCTTTCCCCCTTACTTGCAGGGCCAATGGGGGACCACCATCTCTATCCACCTCCAACGATTTCCACCTGCCCAGAGAGGTCCTGCTTTTGGCTCCCTTCTAGGAAACAGCGCCACCTGTTGATTGAAGGAGCCTAACCCGCCAGGTGTGGCATTTCGTACAGCTCACCTGCGTGGCGCAGATCACCGGTTTGCCCGCACGGTTGCACCGGCCGATCATCATCTTTTGAGCCAGGAAAACCTTCTCGGCGGGGATTTCGATCCCCAGATCCCCACGAGCCACCATGATGCCATCGCTGGCTTCCAGGATCTCATCAAACCTCAAGACAAGAGCAAAGATTACAGGCCAAGCTCAGCCCACAGGTGCTCCACAATTTTTCGACGTTCGTTTAGCAAGCAAGGTTACAACTGCACCGGAAAACAGTGGCATATGCCTGACATATGCCTAGCTGATACAACTCACTGTTCAAACCATTAGATATCTCTTGTATAACATGGGTCCCCATTTGTGATCCAGATGGATATTCCTCTAAAGCAGTGGTTCTCAACCTTTTTAATGCCGCGACCCCAACCGGTCGTAAGTCGAGGACTAAACCGGTCGTAAGTCGAGGACTACCCAACCGGTCGTAAGTCAAGGACTTTCCCTGCCTGGGAGCGCCGTGCATGCGTGGTTCCGCCCCCTGAGCCGGCCGAGGCGTAGCTGGCAAGCGGCAGAGACGGAGCAGGCCGACCACCAGCTGGCCCAGCCCAAGGGAGGTAAGGCACCCGCTGGAAAAGGGGGAAAAAAATGGCGGACAAAAAAAATGGCGGACAAAAAAAATGGCGGACAAAAAAAATGGCGGACAGCCTTGCTTGGCGACCCCCATGAAATGGTCGATCGACCCCAAATGGGGTCCCGACCCACAGGTTGAGAACCACTGCTCTAAAGTAACTGACATACATACATACATACATACATACATACATACATACATACATACATACATACATACATAAACACATACATATATACATCAAGAAAAACAGAATGGACCTCTTCTCATAAAACAGGGCTTCCCTATCCTTTTACAAGGCATTTTGGGAAATCTCCCATTATAGTGTTGTAGAAATAAGGGACTTGTGCCAGCTCTTTGAGGAAGGAAAGGTTTATTGCGCAGGTTCAGAGAGCTACACAAAGCAAAGGGTCTGAACCCCGAGGAGTGTCCAGAGCTCACATATACAGTTTATGCAACGTATGCATTTCCTGACCCCTCTCGACCCCATATATGGTAATATTCTAAACATTCGTGTTCTCAGCATTCTTGATAGTATGGAAAAATACCAGACGGTTGAACATTGACACAGAGATAAAAAATAGGGAACTGGCTACTAAGCAAAGCAAGAAACAGGATATGGCTTAAACGGGCAAGAACAGTGGGGCAGAATATTATCTCGAGACACAGCAATTTCTGGAATGCTGTATCCCTTCACTTTGCCCTACTTCAATAGCAACAACACTTAGACTTATACACCGCTTCACGGTGCTTTACAGCCCTCTCTAAGCGGTTTACAGAGTCAGCCTGTTGCCCCCAGCAATCGGGGTCACTAAATGAAGCGTTGCGAGTCGCGGGCTGCCTGTAAGCCTAGAAAAAGAAGCTTTGGGAGGCTACCTCTTGACCCCCTCGTGGTTTTCGATCTTGCTGATGATTTTGATGCGGCGGCCGCGTTCGCCCAGCGCCTGCCGGATGCCCATCACGTCGCCCGCCTTGCGGATGAAGGAGGCGAAGATCATATCAATGCCCTGCTGCATTCCGAACTCCAGGTCCTGTTTGTCCCGCTGGGACAAGGCTGGCAAGTCCACTTTGGCCCCCGGCAAGTTGACTCCCTTCCGGCTGCAGAGCATCCCGCCGTTCTCCACTTCGACCGCACAACTGTCGGGACCTAGTGGTTAGCGAACAAACGAGGGAGGGTGAGGAGGGCGGAGACGCAAAATAAGGAATGAAGATTTCAATTGGATCTGGAAGGGCGATGCCCACTTTGAAAACATACTCTTTAAAATAACTTTAAAAAAAATAATCAGCATGCTAGTTAGGGAATTCTGGGAGTTGAAGTCCACCCCTCTTAAAGCAGGCTGGCTGAGGAATTCTGGGAGTGGAAGTCCACCCCTCTTAACGCAGGCTGGCTGGGGAATTCTGGGAGTTGAAGTCCACCCCTCTTAAAATAGCCAAGGAGCGAAAGGGATCCACCCGCCCAATGGGGGAACACTTACGGAGCTCCTTGACCAGTAAGGAGATCTGCCCGTCATCAATAAAGATCCGTCCGCCAACCTTAACAACTTTCGGCAAGTTGGCGTAATCCACCCAAATTGTCTGCGGATCACATTGCTCCCGGTAGGCCGGATCGGTGGTCACGATCAATCGGGATCCTTTGACCAGTTCTACTTCTTTGTTCTCGCCCTGGGAAAAAAAGATCGCGAGAAGGATGCAAGGAAGTGTTACTCCCCTAACAATTGGGGTTGCTTAACAACCCCAGTTGGGACCGGGGAAAGAAGTTTTAAATTTATCCCTCCGTCTCACCCCTTTAATCAACCCTGTCCGGATTTCAGGGCCTTTGGTGTCCAAAGCGATGGCCACGGGCCGGAAGAAGAGAGGATTCGTGGTGAAGCTTTGGGTTGCTTCCCGGATATTTGCAATGGACTTTGCGTGGTACTGAAAGGAAATGAAATTGAAGTCAAAGTCTGGAACACTTTAACCCCTTCATTGGCATCTCAGAAAACCCTTCCTTCCTTCCTTCCCCTAATTCCTTCCTTCCTTCTTTCTCCTGTAATTTGTTCCTTCCTTCCTTTCTCCTTTCCTTCCACTTTATTCCTTCCATTCTAATCCCTCCCTCCCTGTTCCTTCCTTTTTCCTCCTTTCCTTCTTTCCTTTCTCCTTTCCTCCCACTTTATTCCTTCCATTCTAATCCCTCCCTCCCTGTTCATTCCTCCTTCCTTCCTTCTCTCCTTCCCCTAATTCTTTCCTTCCTTTACCCCCCTCTAATTTCTTCCTTCCTTCCTTTCCCCTTTCCTTCCACTTTCTTCCTTCCCTACTTCCTCTCTCCTTCCATTCTAATCCCTCCCTCCCTGTTCCTTCCTTTTTCCTCCTTTCCTTCTTTCCTTTCTCCTTTCCTCCCACTTTATTCCTTCCATTCTAATCCCTCCCTCCCTGTTCCTTCCTTTTTCCTCCTTTCCTTCTTTCCTTTCTCCTTTCCTTCCACTTTATTCCTTCCATTCTAATCCCTCCCTCCCTGTNAAGGAAAGAGAAAGGGAAGGAAAGGAAAGGGAAGAGGAAGGGAAGGGAAGGGAAGGAAGAAAGGGGAGAGGGAAGGAAAGGGGGAGAGAGGGAAGAGAGGAGAGGGAAGGGAAAGGAAAGAAAAGGGATGAAAGGGAAGGGAAGGAAAGAGAAAGGGAAGGAAAGAGAAAGGGAAGGAAAGGGAAGGAAAGGAAAGGGAAGAGGAAGGGAAGGGAAGGAAGAAAGGGGAGAGGGAAAGAAAGGAGGAGAGAGGGAAGAGAGGAGAGGGAAGGGAAAGGAAAGAAAAGGGATGAAAGGGAAGGGAAGGGAAGGAAAGAGAAAGGGAAGGAAAGAGAAAGGAAAGAAAAGGGAAGGAAAGGAAAGGGAAGAGGGAAGGAAAGGGGGAGAGAGGGAAGAGAGGAGAGGGAAGGGAGGGGGAAAGGAAAAGATAGAGAAGGAAGGAAGGAGAGGAAAGGAAAGGAAAGGCATGAAAAGAAAGGAGAGGGAAAGGAAAGGAAATAGAGAAAGAAAGGAAAGGAAATAGAGAAGGGAAGGGAAGGAAAGGGATGGAAGAAAGGAAAGCAAGGGAGCGAAAAGGGAAAATAAAAAAACACAGCAAGAACTTTGAAACCAATCTGGGTGAATTTCAAAAGCCTTATTTTGGTACAGAGTATCAAACCCAGCAATGTTACACATAACTTCCTGTCCTTGGTTTATTTTGTTTTTATACTACTCCCTACTTCTCTGGGTGTTAAACATTCATTTAGGGACGGTTCGAAGTTTTACAACAGCAGCACTGAAAAATGTGACTTGGGACTGAGTCCTCGCATGCTTCAGCAATCTTTGGGCCCCGTTTTGCAAACCTCTCTGGATTGTGATCCAGGGAGATCTGAGCGAGTTTTCCTCTCTCTCTGCAATTTGAGAGAGAGAGAGAGAGAGAGAGAGAGAGAGCAGAAAAGCACTGGACGGCAACCAGAAGCCTTGCCCATGGCCTCCTTGGGGCGAAGCTGGCCCAGCCGAAAGCTTGCCAGAGAAAGGTCAAAATAATTACAGCAGCTTTGAGTGTCAGGGCACCCATCTCCACCCTGTTTTTGCAACTGGAGCCTTCAACCTTTGCTCCCAGCCCTCGCCTTCTCCCAGCCTCTGGGAGGGACAGCCTGGTCCCAGGCCCCTGCGGAGAAAATAAAAGAAGACAGAGGTCATACAGGCCTGTTGGGCTGTTTATTTCCCTCCCTTTTTTTTTCTTGCTTTCTCCGGACTGCTGGGGAAGTGTAATAAGCAAGGCGGAAAGGACTGCTGGTCTAAGAATTCTGGGCCAGCCCCTTTCCTAGGGAGATTTCCACCCCTGCACAAAAACCCACAACCACACCCAGCAGCAGCAGCAGCAGCAGCAGCAGCCTGTGTCTCCTGTTCAGAGCTTGCAATTAAGAAACGGGAGCAGTTGAGGCTAATTCTCTTTTCCAAACCAGTTTCCCTGAATATTTTTGGCGGGATTAACTGTAGGCAACTTCCCCTGAAAGTGTGCCAAGCCTTTCCTGCCTTGAAAACACTCTCTCTCTCTCTCTCTCTCTCTCTCTCTCTCTCTCTCT
>NW_015389094.1:59783-70866 GCF_001527695.2 Protobothrops mucrosquamatus | reverse complement strand
CCCCACCCCCCCCACCCTCCTCCTCCTCCTCCTCCTCCTCCTCCTCCTCCTCCTCCTCCTCCTCCTCCTCCCTTCTAGCACTGATGATGTTATCTAGTTGGGTCATGAAACGTCTGCAAGAAAACCACCAAGCTCAGAGAGCACCAAGGACCCCACTGTCCTCCTCCTCCTCCTCCCCCTTCTAGCACTGATGACGTTAACTAGCTGGGTCATGAAACGTCTGCAAGGAAACCACCCAGCTCAGACAGTGCCACAGTTTCCTTTCTTATATAAACAGATGGGTAAGATTTATCTACTCGGGAAAAACCGGATTTACACCCAGGGAGCTGCCCCAGGCCAATAAGGTGCCTGCCAGTGGTTTTTAACCCCACCCTTTTCCTCCTGCAGGTCTGTTGTCTTGGAAAAGCATGAGCGAAGGTGGAAAACCTCAACCGGCAGCTACGGACAAGGAAGAATTTGTCCATTTCTTCCCCCAGATCGTCCGAGACCTGTTGGAAAACGAACTTCACGTCCCTGAAGTGGCCGATGCCGTCACCAGGCTGAAAAGGGTGAGGCCCGAATCTTCTTTCCTGTTTTGCAATAAATGACCCCCCCCCCAAAAAAAATCAAGGTGGGCTAAAAAACCAGGAGTTCGTTTAACGACACTGCAAAAGGGACCGCTTCTCACAGCGACGAGCGTTGCAGCATCTCCATGAACACTGATGCGTGATAACTGACTCCCATTTATGACAATTGCATTGTCCTGGGGTGTGTGTGTGTGTGTGTGAGACGTGATCCCCTTTTGCGACCTCCTGACAAAGTCAAGGGGGAAGTCGGGTTCACTTAAAACGACCGTCGTTCCTCGTTTAACAGCGGCAGCGATTCAGGTAGCAAACGCGACAAGGAAGTGGGGCAAGGCTGACTTGGCAAATTTCTCGCCCAGCGACGTACATTTGGGGCTCGGCTGGGGTCTGCAGGACCACCTGTAGTGCCCAGGGGTGCGGGCTGGAGACCAAGAGGAGATTTTAAAAAAATGGTGGGATTCAGCAGGCGTGGGGTCTCTTCTTAGTCACAGTCGTTGCAATTCCCTTCCTGTCTTTTAAAAAGAGGCTGGACAGCCGTTTGTCTGGAATGGTGTAGGGTTTCCTGCCTGAGCAGGGGGTTGGACTAGATGACCCCCGAGGTCCCTTCCAACTACTACTACTACTACTACTACTACTACTACTACTACTTCTTCTTCTTCTTCTTCTTCTTCTTCTTCTTCTCCTCCTCCTCCTCCTCCTCCTCCTTCTCTTCCACTTCCCTCCTTCTTCTTCTTCTTCTTCTTCTTCTTCTTCTTCTTCTTCTTCTTCTTCTTCTTCTTCTTCTTCTTCTTCTCCTCCCCTTCCCTCCCTTCTCCTCCTTTCTCCTCCTCCTTCCTCCCTTCCTCTTCTTCCTTCCTTCTTCTCCTTCTTTCTTCCTTCCTTTCTCTTCCTCCTCCTCCTCCTCCTTCCTCCCTCCTTCTTCTCCTTCTTCTCCTTCCTTACTTCCTTTCTTCTTCCTCCTCCTCCCCCTTTCTCTTCCTCCTCCTCCTCCCTCCCTTCCTCCCTTCTTCTTCTCCTTCCTTCTTTCTTTCTTCCTTCTTCTTCTTTCTTCTTCTTCTTTCTATTATTATTATTATCATATTTTGTTTTTCCATAGGTGATCGAATATAATGCCGTTGGTGGGAAATACAACCGCGGGCTAACCGTGGTGGCTGCTCTTCGGGAACTAGCCAAACCAGACCAGCCGGACCCAAAGACTTTCCGCATTGCCCTCGTTGTGGGCTGGTGTGTTGAACTGGTAAATTCCTTCGTCTGCAACCCAGGGGTGGATTTTGACGAAGGGCTGAGTTTTGGGGGAGCGGAATTGCTTTTCCCTGTGGACCTCAGCCTTCTCGGGTTACTAGTCCTCAACGTCGCGATTTCCCAAATTTAGGTCCCGATTGGCAAAGCCGAAAGAATTTCTTTTTTCCTTGGCCACAGTGGGAAAACGGCAACATCTGATTTTTGTTTTTGTTTTTTTTTTAATTGCAGCTCCAGGCGTTTTTCCTAATTGCGGATGATATTATGGACTCTTCGTTGACCCGCCGAGGCCGGCCTTGCTGGTACAGACAGGTAATTTGACCAAATGCAAAAATCCCTGCCGCAAAGATGGGGAAATTCTGGTTTTTTTTCTCTCTTCTTCCGGCTGCCGTTTCACCTAGGGACAATTCTGATTATTATTATTTTTTTAATTGACCCTTAAAAGGAGTTGCACAACACAGTTGCTTCCCTCGGGCCGGGCTACGTGTTCAAAAGAGGCCAGATAAGCCGAGATCTTATCCAAAGGGAACAAGGGGCCGTGCGCTGAACCTTGGGCATAGATTACTGCTAGTCCTCAATTTACAACCGTTCGTTTAGTGACCGAAGTTACAACGGCGCTGAAAAACGGGACTTGGGACCGCTTTTCAGACTGACGATCCCTATGATCGCGTGATCGAAATTCAGACACTTGGCAACTGACCGGTCTTTAAGAATATATCATTATGGTCAAGAAGCCGAGAACGATATATTTAGATGCTGGGTTTTTTTTATTTGCAAGGAGATCAAAACTGGGTGACAAGGAGATTTCCGCTTATGTGAAGGACTATTCACAAGAAAGATATATTTTGGTTTGGAGAAGATGGATAGATTATATTGAGCGCAAATATGGGACCAAAAAATATCATTTGGTTTTTGAGTGAATTTTAGAGTGTTATTTTGTATAAAGGTTAGAATAGGTTATTTAGTACTATTTTTTATTATTAAAGTGATGTTATTATTATTGTTTTTAGTAACTGTATATATTGGTTTAAAAGAGAGTTAAAGGAGGTTATAGATATGTTATTTTAATAGTTATTAATGTTATTTAGAGTATGATTATTTTATTGTTAACCATGTGATTGGCACTGGGAAGTGAGGGGGGAGTGGAGGGGGGAGTGGAGGGGTGGGTTGGGGAAGGGGGGGATTTATATTGTAAAATTTTATAAAATTTTCAATTAAAAAAAAACCAAACTGGGTGACTTGATTTCCCCGGTGATTCCCTTCTTCCTTTTTTGCATCGTCTCCGGCAGGAAGGGATCGGCCTGGACGCCATCAACGATGCCTTCCTCGTGGAATCCAGCGTTTACCAGCTGTTGAGGCGACACTGTCGTGAGCAGCCCTACTATCTGAATCTAATGGAGCTTTTCCTCCAGGTGAGTAGCAGCACCCCAAACTACACCTGTCCCTCGTGGAGGACCCTCCCCATTAAATTTGGCTATTTTCTTTGGGCTGGGTTTTAATCCCCTTTTGATTTTAAGATCCCACCTGGAATCAAACCGTCCTTTGCAAACGTAAAGTCACAAGGTGGTTGTGAAGCAAAACAGGAGGGAGGGGAGGGGTGAGTAGGTTGAGCCCTTGACGGGGAAAGTTGGGGTGTAAATGGAATAAACAGAGGAGTAAGGAAGCCCCCCAAAAAAAGCAATGGGAAGAGGTCGTTGCTGGCCTTTTTCCTCCTTTTTTAATCTTTTTTTTTTCTTTTAATCTTTTTTTTCCTTCTTCTTTTCTCCGTCCTGTTCTTTCCCAGTCGACCTACCAGACCGAGCTGGGCCAGGCCTTGGACCTGTTTCAGATCAATCTGGATTCCTTCACGGAAGAAAGGTGAGAAGGCCTGGCAGTAATAGTAAGTCCTCGACTTATAAAAGTCCATTTAGCAACATAAATTTTGGGGGTCAGTTGTCGTTAAGTCGAGGACTTCCTGAAAAAAATTCCAGCTGTTTCAAGAGAAGGCTGGAATTGGGGCGGTGGGCCACCCCACCCCCAGGCCCTTCACTCTTTGCATCAGTTTGGGGGTACCGCAAACCTTGGAGGTGCTCACTTAAAACTTGAAAGTTTCAAGGAGTCTTCTTAAAACTAATCGAGGAGAGAAGCAACCTGGAATTAAGGAGAAGTTTCCTGGCAGTGAGGACAATTAACCAGTGGAACAGCTTGCCACCAGAAGTTGTGGGCGCTCCATCACCGGAGGTTTTTTAAAGAAGAGACCGGACAGCCACTTGTCCGAGATGGGATAGGGTTTCCTACCTGACCAGAGGATTGGACTAGATGATCTCCAAGGTCCCTTCCAGCTCTGTTATTCTGTCTTCCTTCCTTCCTTCCTTCCTTCCTTCCTTCCTTCCTTCCTTCCTTCCTTCCTTCCTTCCTTCCTTCCTTCCTTCCTTCCTTCCTTCCTTCCTTCCTTCCTTCCTTCCAAAACGCTGAAGCTTTCTGCTTCCCTTGGCAGGTACAAAGCAATTGTGAAGCACAAAACGGCATATTATTCCTTTTATTTACCGGTGGCGGCTGCGATGTATATGGTGAGTTTAAGGCTTTTTTTTTATTAGCGGACAGAAAAACGTTCAACTGCGTTGCATTTTCCAATGGTGTTTTTTTTAAAAAAAAAAAAAACGATGAATACAGCTGCAATCCCAACTCAGGGCGAGGAACAGGCGGATATACTAGGAGTTGTATCTTACTCATTGCCTGTTGTAAAGTTTATCCATGTAGTCTGTCTTTACATTTTTCTTTCTCCTCCTCCTCTTCCTCGCTTAGGCTGGCATCGACAGCGAGGGAGAGCACGCCCATGCCAAGGCCATCCTTGTCCAGATGGGGGAATTTTTTCAAATCCAGGTACCGGTTTTGCCACTTTTTTGTCAAGAAACGGACAGCAGATACATTTGATAATAATTAAAAAAAAATAAGATTGCTTGGGATTTGAACATGGGACATCCAGATTCGGAGAAGTGAAGCTGGTGACTTCCCTTCGTTCCATGTCCCCCCCCCCATCTCTGCAAAAGGAGCCTCCATCAGGACTAGAAACATGCTGGGCTTCTAAATCAATCCAGTGTTCTTAGAAGGCCCTCTATTGGAAAAAGTTAGGACTGCACCTACTAGCTTAAATTCCTACCGGTGTAGCAGAGGAGAGTTGATCTGCCTTTGGTAGAGAAAAATGTTTGCAACGTTCAGTTTTAACTGACCAGTCTCTGCCCGGAATTCCTGGGATTGCAGCAATTTTGGCCAAACTGGGGATGCAGCAAGAAAAACAGGACATTTTGAAACTGGTTTGGGCTGATTGTCAGCAGCCACACAAAACCTGGCCACACAAAACCTATCATTAAGATACAGAGTCTGATATCCATGCAAAAGGGAACGACACAGGCCTGCAAAAACTTTGGCGCATGCAATCTTTTAAGTCCCCTGGTGCTTGAGAAACTCCAGAGATTAAAAAAAGAATTATATTTCTCCATGCAGGATGATTTCCTCGACAATTTTGGGGACCCCAAAGTGACCGGTAAGATAGGAACAGATATTCAGGATAATAAATGCAGCTGGTTGGTGGTTCAGAGCCTCAAACGGGCATCTCCGGAGCAGAGGAAGATTTTGGAGGTAACTTGGCTAGTTAAAGAACAAACTGAGTTTTCCAACAGCCACTGAAATTGACCCCAAATGGTCATACATACCCCCTACCTTCTGGAAATTCGCATGTCTCAAGTTAGTCCTTGACTTACGATCGCAATTCAGCCCACAGTTTCCGTGGCTAAGCGAGAATCTTGTTCAGTGAGTTTTGCCCCGTTTTATGACCGTCTGAAATGGGATAGGGTTTCCTGCCTGAGCAGGGGGTTGGACTAGAAGACCTCCACGGTCCCTTCCTACTCTGTTATTATTCTGTTATTCTATTTGAGCAGGGGGTTGGACTAGAAGACCTCCACGGTCCCTTCCAACTTTGTTGTTGTTGTTATTATTTTTATTATTAGATGAATTCTTAACCTGTCCAAATTTTTTTTTGAATTCCGTAGGAGAATTACGGCCAAAAGGAAGCAGAGAAAATTAATCGTGTGAAGGCTCTTTACGAGGAACAGGATCTAAAAGCCGTTTATAAAAACTACGAAGAAAACAGCTACCAACGCATCGTGGCTTTAATTGCCCAGCACGCCGTCCGTTTGCCCGGCCAGATCTTCCTTGATTTGGCCAACAAAATCTATAAGAGACAGAAATAATTTTTCCAAAGAAATCTGGATAATATTTTTTATTTTTTTTTTTAAAAGCTGGGACTAGAGATAAAAAACAAAATTTCTTAGACCGGTTGTGGGCTAATTCAGGAACGGCAGCAGGGACAGGGGTGGCCGGGGGGGGGGGGGAAGGAATATTTTAATTCCGTAACCCTCTCAATGGGATTTTATTTTATTTTTCGATAGGTGGTGCTACTTAGGAAGACTTGCTAGATTTCATTTTGCTTTGGGCGGAGGAAAATCCAGCCGTATTTCTAAGGGATGCAGGCTGCTTTTTCCCCCCCATTTTTTTCACTCTTCCCTAACCTCGGGGCTGTGGATCCTTGCCACCAGGGTCGGCAGTTGGGGGTGATTGGAATTGTAGTCCAGGAACTTTTAGGACGAGGTGCTGCGAGGACATTAATGATGCCAGTTTTCGATGCCGGATGAGACTCACCATCCATTATTTAGATGATGCTGTGAGACCTTTTAAGGGTTGCTTGGAAGACTTTGTACCAATAAATTATTTCAAATGGGATTTTTGTGTGTCGCAAAGGGCGATCAAGCGGCGATTGCGTCTTTCTTCTTCTTTTCACCTTCCTTCCTGTTCAGAGATGGAGATTCAGGTAGATTCAACTGGGGCTGGAGTCTCAAGGCAGTTCTTTAATAATAATAATAATAATAATAATAATAATAATAATAATAATATAATAATATAATAATAATATAATAATAATAATAATAATAATAATATAATAATAAAATAATAATAATAATAATAATAATAATAATAATAATAATAATAATAATAATAATAATAATAATAAAGTTGGAAGGGACTTTGGAGATCATCTAGTCCAACCCCCTGCTCAGGCAGGAAACCCTATACCATTTCAGACAAAGGGCTGTCCAGACAAATGAGTCGCCCCTGATTTTATGACCTTGTTTTTTTGCCACGGTTGTTAAACGAATCACTGCAGTTGTTAAGTGAACTTAATCATCAGCATAATCATAATTTTGATTTTGCAAAAAAAACAACACCTTACTCGGAATTGCTTTGTACACTCAGGCGTTACCTTAACAGCTCTTAGGTCCTTGGCTAGGATTTGAACTGTTAATTTTTTACCGGTCCCAGATTGTGAATCGAATTGAAGATTAAACCTTAAATAATAATAATAACTAAGAGAGTTGGGAGGGACCTGGGAGGTCTTCTAGTCCAACCCCCTTTTCAGGCAGGAAACAGGTTCTCCAATCTGTTCCGATCCAGTGGGAGGGGAAGGGAAGGGAAGGGAAGGAAGGAAGGAAGGACAGTAGAATTACAGAATAACAGAGTTGGAAGGGACCTGGGAGGTCTTCTAGTCCAGCCCCCTACAATTTCAGAGAAAGGTTCTCCAATCTCTTCCGCTCCAGTGGGAGGGAGGGAAAGGGAAGGAAGGAAGGAAGAGATTCACTTAACAAACGTGAAAGTTGTAAAATGGGACAAAGCTCGCTGAACAAAACTCCTCACTTGGCAACAGAGTCATCAACTGAGGACTAGCCGCATCATAAAAAACGATTCAAAAGTTAGCCCCACTAAAGCGCGAAGCGTTAAAATTGCAGCATTAATATCCACAGCAAACTGAAGCAAAGAATTGCACGAAACGGGCTGAGGTATCGTCTTTTCCCCTCATTTGCTTCACTGGGTTCTTTAGGCAGACGTGTTGAACGTTAAAAACAAAAAACCAAGCACCGCTGTACTATCACGAGGGCTAGAAACTTGTCGCCTTTCAAATTAACGGGAGCTGGGCTCCCTGCTAGGCAGAGTTCTGCATCTGATGTTGGTTTACATCTTTGGCATTGCTATCCCGAATATCTGCTGCAAATGAAATCGTTCACGACTGTGGGATATACAGTATTTTATTTTTAAAAGACGTGTGGGTCGTTGCGAGACACCTGGAATTATTACTCATAGCGGGACAGCAGCGTGGATCAATTGCACGTGGCATGTGTGTGTGTGCGTTTGCACGGGGCGTTAAAAACAAATTTAAAATAAAGGCAGGTCCAGCCTCCAATGGATTTAGCAGAAACTCTGGATGGGGTGGGGGGGGAAGCACCAAGCTGCATGCTTGAATCCAAGCCAAACCATGGCTTATTTTAAACTCAGTTTGTTCAATCAAGATGGCTCACCATAAGTTTTCTGCTCTGGGGCAGAAGCTCAACTTAAATCATCCCAAATGGGACCTCAAGCCTCCTAGTTTTTGGCTCTGTTTGGGCCAGAACTAGTCTCTCTCTCTGTCTCTCTTTCTCTCTCCATCCCTCTCTCCATCTCTCTCTCTCTGTCTCTCATTTTCTCTCTCTCTCTCTTTCTTGTCTCTCTCTCTCTCTCTCTCTCTTTTTCTCCATCCCTCTCCCCATCTCTCTGTCTCATTTTCTCTCTTCATCTTTCTTGTCTCTTTCTCTCTCCTTTCCTCTCTCCATCCCTCTCTCCATCTCTCTCTCATTTTCCCTCTCGCTTCGTCTCTTTCTTGTCTTTCTCTTTCTCCTTTCCTCTCTCCATCCCTCTGTCCATCTCTCATTCTCATTTTCTCTATCTTTCTCACTCTTCGTCTCTTTCTCATCTCTTTCTTTCTCTTTCCTTCCCTCTCTCTGTCTCTCATTTTCTCTCTCTGTCTCTCACTGCTCTCTATTTCTCTATCTCTCTATTTTTCTCTCTATTTCTCTCTCTCTCTCTCTCTCTCTCTCTCTCTCTCTCTCTCTCTCTCTCTATCTATCTATCTATCTATCTATCTATCTATCTATCTATCTCCAAATTAACCCCCCCCCAAAAAAAATAAAGATTCTGAACTGCTCATAACCAGAATCAGCCAGGTCTTCAAGCCGAAGCCAGACCCGAGCTCATTCCCACGGGAGGTTCAGATGGATGACCTCCGGTGGATCCCTTTGCCTCTCTACAAACGCGGAGATGCCAATTTAGTCTAGCATGGCAAGAGTTAAAGGTGTGTGTGGGGGGGAGAGAAATGGCAATGGGAGCTGGGTTTAGCTCCTCCTCCTGCTTGGCTGGGCTGAGATGATGGGGTGGGGGGGGTGGGCAGGGCTGGGCTGGACCAAACCCTGCAGCAGAGACCGGGGAAGGGCAGACGGGCAGACGGACAGACAGCGCCCGAGGCAGGTGAGTGTCCTTGAGGCTGACATCCAGCAGCAGCAGCAGCAGCAGCAGGAACTCCCACCCACTTGCCCTCCCCCCCCCCCCAAAAAAATAGGGCAGCTTTGTGTTTGGAAATGCTGGGGATGGATGGATGGATGGATGGATGACAGTTCCCAGGAGATAAACCAGGGCAGATCCTGGCTTGTCTTCCCGGCGTCCTTGATGCGGCTGGACCCCCTCTGAGCATCCTTCAGGTGTGCCCCACCTGCTTCCTTATTTTATTTTATTTTATTTTATTTTATTTTATTTTATTTTATGCACATCCCTGCTCCAGATGCAGGCACCTCTGCATTGCTTCTCTCCTCTCCCGCTTCTCCATCCAAGTCTGTTTGTTTGCGACGGGCGGGGAGGGAGGAGGAAGGGGGGGGGGTTGAGGAGGCGAAGCTCGTCGCCATTCGAACTCTGGACACACCCCAAAGGCCTTTCCCCTGTCTCCCTCCTCTTGGCCCCCCCTCCCGCCTTTTCCAAAGAGTAACCCCGAAATTGGGAAATAGCTACAGGGGGTCCCAGACCTTCTCTGCCATCTTTTGCTCCTGGTTTTATTTGGGGGGGCACTCCTCTCCTTTACCAGTTGGAAGTCTGCCTGCAGTGTCATCTCTCTGCAGTGGCTGCCTGCAGAAAAGCTGGCTTGGGTTCAACACCCCCCCCCCAAAAAAAGAAAAACAGAAACCTGGTTAGAATTGTTTGAGCCGGCCCACTTCTGGCTGTTGTTTCCTTTTCTGGGTTTGTGTTTGTGTGTGTGTGTGGGGGGTGTCCTTCCTGGCTTTTGAGCTGGGCAGCCTAGTGGTCTCAGGCCCAGAGCTGGGTTCGAGTCTATCCTCTGCTATTTTTCCTTCCCTGATACGATCATCCCCCCTCTACCCCCCCCCCCCAACCAGGCTAAAAGCAGAGCTGAACCCCAGATAGTAAAACTGAGATTTGGAGAAGAACTGCCCATGAAAAGATTTTTAGCGCCTGATGGATGCCCGTAGCATTCAATCCAAAGGGTGAGGGTCTCCTGGGCTCGTGCAGAGGGCCTTTCTAGGGGATGGAATTAAAATTAAAAGTTGGGGGGGGGAGGTTGTCTATGGCTGTGTTAGCATCACAAATCTTTAGCTGAAGCAGGATTTACTCTTGAGCCGATATTCTGGATTCAAACAACCGTCTTAGCGATTCTGACTTAGTTTTGGTATAATGGTCTGTTTAGGGTCTAAATGTTATTTGATCTCCTTCTCTGCTCTGCCGACCACAATTTCCAGCCATTGCGAGTACAGTAGTTCGACTTCTGGATTTTATATGTGTTATTTTTATTTTGGGGGGGGAGAAGGCCCTCAAAAGGATCTGAAAAGACTGTTTTTCTCTAGCCAATTGAGGTGATTTCGTTAGGACCTCCCTCCAAGGCAGCTTTTAGCAAAACCAAACCACCAAATAAATAAATTTAAAAAAAAAACAACACACAGAATTCAGCTCTGTGGAATACCTACATGGCAGAAACATCTAAACCAGGGGTAGGCAACCTCGGCTCTTTTATGACTCATGGACTTCAACTCCCAGAATTCCTGAGCCAGCTTAGCTGGCTCAGGAATTCTGGGAGTTGAAGTCCATGAGTCATAAAAGAGCCGAGGTTGCCTACCCCTGATCTAAACAGAAGGAAAATAACACCAGCTTTTTTGCTCTATTTGCAAAGGAAGCAGATTTGCAAAACAGCTCCAATTGGATTTGGCCAAATAATGGACCGGAGAGAAGAATGGATCTCAAAATTATTATCTTTTTAGTGTGCAAAGTGCTTTGGGGATAATTGCAGATAATGTTTTCCCCATCTTGATTTTTGGTTTTGAGATAGTTAGGTAGATGATAGATAGATAGATAGATAGATAGATAGATAGATAGATAGATAG
>NW_015389094.1:50499-59683 GCF_001527695.2 Protobothrops mucrosquamatus | reverse complement strand
TAGATAGATAGATAGATAGATAGATAGATAGATAGATAGATAGGACGGTAGGTAGGTAGGTAGGTAGGTAGAGAGAGAGAAAGAGAGAGAGAGAGATGGTAGAGATAGATAAAAATAGATAGATAAATAGATAGAAATAGATGATAGATAGATAGAAATAGATGGTAGATAGATAGATAGGTAGGTAGGTAGGTAGGTAGTAGGTAGGTAGATAGATAGAGAGAAAGAGAGAGAGAGAGATGGTAGAGATAGATAAAAATAGATAAATAGATAGAAATAGATGATAGATAGATAGACAGACAGACAGACAGACAGACAGATTTCTGTAAACAGGAAGGGAGGGGGGCGCTGGAGGGGCTGAAGAGGGAGGGGTCTGCTGTTGTCATGAGAACCCCAATTTCTCTTCTTGAATTTGTGAAGGTTGAACAAGACACGGCAAACAACAGCCTGTCTCCCATCTGTGCTGCTGAAACAGACAAAGTAGGCTGTCTTAGCACGATTGTAAATCCCATTTATCATTAGCCTTGGGGAGACCCCTTCGAGAAGCAGAGCCTGCCCAGCCAAGAGCAGTCTACCTGGGGAAGGGGGAATAGGCACTCCAGGGTCTTGAAAAGGACTCCTTTTTTTAAAAAAAAGTCTTTACTGTACATACCTTCTGCAGACATCATCGTTCTACTATATATTTTATATATATATTATCCGGCTGATGAATAATAGAAGAGAAACAGCTTAACGCACCCGCTATGTCTAACACACAGATTGTATCTGCCAATATTTAAGATGCAAATGGATTTTTTGGGGTTGGGTGTGTGTGGGGGGCTCTACAAGTGTAATGAGCTCATGGGAAGGAAGGGAGGGAGGGAAGGAGGGAGGGGGGAAGGAGGATAGGAGGAGGAGGAGATGGAAGGAAGGGTGGGAGGAAGGGAGGGAGGATAGGAGGAGGAAGAGATGGATGGAAGGAAGGAAGGAGAGAGGAGAGGAGGAGGAGATGGAGAAAAGGAAGGAAGGAATAGATAAACGGAGATGGAAGGGAAAAAGGAAGGAAGGAATAGATAGAAGATAAACAGATGGAGATGGAAAAGGAAAGAAGGAACAAGTAAATGGGTGAAGATGTAAGAAGGAAGGAAGGAAGGAAGGAAGGAAGGAAGGAAGGAAGGAAGGAAGGGATAAACAGATGGAGATGGAAGGGAGGAACAGATAAATAGTTGATGGGAGGAAGGAAGAAGGAAAGGAAGGAATAGATAGATAAACAGATGGCGGTAGGAAGCAAGGAAAGAAGGAATGGAAAACTTGAACATATGATGCTATCTTTTCTCCTCCTTCATTCTCCCCACCTGCTTTTCCTACCGTTCTTTTTTCTCCTTGATCGCCCGACACTCTGATCTTCCTTTTCAGAGACAGCCCTGCGGAAGTGACGGACGGGGTTCCGGCTTCTCATCCCTTTCTCTCCGTGCGCTCCGGAGCCATGCAGTCTCCCAAACAAAGCCTGGTTTGCAACTTAAACCACGTTCACTTGCAGCACGTCTCCTTGGGGCTGCACCTCTCCAAGCGGCCGGAACTTCAGGACGAGGCCAACACCTTGGCGCCCTCCAGGGAACAAGCGGTCTGCCACGAATGCGAGGAACATGGCGGTCACCTGGTGCCAAACCTGGTGGACGCCAACTCCAACAACCCCTCCTTGACTTGCCGGTGTTGTGAGGCTCACCCAGTCTCGCCTGAGGTCAAGCGGGGCCTCCAGACGCCATCTTCCTTGACCAACTGCCCAACTGCGAACCATGAAGAAGAAGAAGAGGTTGAGGAAGAAGAAGAAGAAGAGGATGAGGATGAGGAGGAAGCATCTCCTTCAGACCCTACTTCTTCGTCCATCAGCAGCTGCTCAGACCTCAGCCTGGACGAGTCTCCCGTCTCGGTGTATTGCAAGCCCTTCCCTGCTGAACAGGCCCGAAGTCCGGAAAGCCAACCCAATATCGTCCCCTTGGAGGACACACAGAATGTTCTGGTCCACCCCCAAGAGAGAGGTCCAAACCTTAATGTCCCCTTGGGTGAGCATCCTGAGGCCCATATCTGGGACAGCCCAGATAGTCTGTACAGCAGCAGCTCCCCGGATTCTCCATCTGACCACTCTCCTCCTTGCCCGGAAAGCCTACTTAGATCGTCCCAAGTTGGGTCCATCAAAGTTCCTCCTCTCGTTCCACCCCCTGTCCGCCCTTGCAGGGCACCTCCTGCGGTGCCGGTGGTCCCCCCGCGTGGGCCGGAGGTGGATTCCAACTGCAACGCTCTCCCAGCCCAGGAGGTCAAGCCCAACACCGTCTCCTTGGGGCAAGTGGACATCAACTCGAACCGGGCCACCGGACCGGTGGGGTCTCGTTTTGGAGGCGTGCCTCCTCCGATTCCTCCTCGGACCAAGAGGGGCCTTCAGGGCTTGAGAAGAAGTGAAGGGGGGAGGCCATCTCCTGAGCCGGTCCCTCCTGCACCAGTTGAGCCCCCGTTGCACCACCCCGGTGAACCCCAAGGAGAAACGCCTAAGAAGACCATCACTTCCTTTCACGAGTTGGCTCAGAAGAGGAAGAAGGCAACTGTGGCGCCTCCCCTTCTCCTGACCAAGAAGGACCAAAGCGATTGGCTGATTGTCTTCTCTCCGGAGACGGAGATGCCTCCGTCTCACCAACTCTCCTGGGCAACCAGGCAGGAGACCAAGCCCCCCACTTCCTCGGGGGAGCCTTCTCCTCCTAGCCTCCAACGCGGGGTCATCACGTTCAAGGACCTCCGCTATCGGAAGCAGAACAGCCAACTGGCCACCAAGGTGGGCAACCCAGGCCCCCAGCGGGCGAGTCCCGCTCAAGGGGTCCCCGACGGTCAGTCCGGGCAAGAGAAGAACGACTCGGAGGCCGCAGCCCATGGGCATTTGTGGGGCGCCAAGGAAATCCCAGCCCGGATGAAGAGGTCTCGGCCGGCTCTACAGCCGATTGTGGAAAGAGGCTGTGAAGAAGGAGAAGACGCGGCGGTCAAGCCGAAACCTCTCGGGAGACCCTTGGAGACTCAACCCCAGGCGAGGTGGGGTCCTGACGTTTCCGGGAAGGCCGAGACGGGCGACAGGAGGGTCCCTACGGGTAAGGTGCTGCCCCTTGTACTGATTGACGGACAGGATTCCCGCGAGCAAAAAAACCGGAATGCGAGCCAGGATTCTGAGAGCAGGAGAGGCTGCTATTTGCGGGTCGTCCTTGGCTTATGACTGCAAGGGAGCCCAAATTTTCCGAGACAGCCGTTAAGTGAGTTTTGCCCCCTTTTACGACCTTCCTCGTTGTTAAGTGAACCGTGCCAGCTTGTTCAATGAGCAACACGGTCGTGTTGATGGTCAGAAGGTCGCAAAAGGGGGATCCCGTGAGCCCAGGGTGGTGGTTACTGCGACCGTCGTAAAGACGAGTCGGTTGCCAAGCGCCTGAATTTTGATCCCGTTGACCACGGGCACGCTGCAGCGGTCGTAAGAGGGGAAAAAAAACAGGTCCCAAGTTGCTTTTCTCAATGCCGGTCACTAAATGAATTGTTGTAAGTTGAGGACTGTCTGTACAGGCAATCGAGGGCAGAAAAACTCCTATTTGTTCCCTCCCCTTCTTCCTCCTGAGGGTGGGTGGGAGTTGGAAGTTTGCCTGTGTGCTAAAGTCGAGGTACAGGTCGTCCTTGACTTACGATGGTTCATTTAGTGACCGTTTTGACGTTGAAGGCATAACAGTGCTGAAGGAAAGGGACGGAGGACCACTTCACATTTTTGACCCTCGTAGCATCCCTGCGGTCAAGCGATCCAAATCCAGGCGGGATGTGTTTACGACGGTAGTCACATCCCGAGGTCACCTGATCCTCACTTGCGACCTTCCCAGCCAGCAAAGTCCGACGGGGAAGTCAGGATTCGCTTAATGACCAATCGGGAAGGGGCAGAGCAGGGAAGGGAGACCGGAGAAAGGGGGCGTGGGAAAACAGGTTACAAAAATTGGGACACGGCCGTACGATGACTCCCTTAACGACCGTGTCGCTTAGCGACGGAAGTTCCGGTCCCAACTGTTGTCGTAAGTCGAGGACTGCCTCTCTTCTGGTTTAAGGAGGTGTGGAAAAAAAAAACCTGGAAAAAATGCTTTTTCCCACTCTGTCAATCCGGTAGGTGAATTTTGGAAAACCGGGATGTGTTAAATTTTGCGAGGCTCCTTTTAAATGTGGGCGATTCTCCCTTCCGTAGGAAGTTTTCTGGCTGAATTTTTTTTTTTTTTTTGGCCAGCGGAAAAAAAGGGATTTTTATCTGGAATTCAGGAATAATCAGGAGCTTATTTAGGAATTCTTTAACAAAAAAATCAGCGGAATTGGATTGGATTTCCTTTCCGTTCTGCTGATTCAAAACGAAATTTAACGTCAGGTTCTTTTTTCCGACCGATTTATAGAATCCCGCCGTGGATTCCGTCAGTCCGGAGCGGAAGGTTGACGCTAACTCTGGATTAAATCCCATCATCCACAGCGCTGAGCCACATGGAAATGAGGAAATTCTTGGGAGGGGGGGTGTTTAAAAAACAAACACACACGCTTTCCCTTCATTTCTTTCTCCATTTCATTCCCTGCCGATGTCCCTTGTGTAAGATCCTTTTCTTTCTCTTGTGATTGTATTTGGGGAGGGGGGGTGAGCTAGAAAAGACTGGGTCTTTTTGGGGGGGGGTGTCAAAATATTAAAAGATCCTGAATGCAAAATCTGACTGAGATTGGAAGCTGAGCCTACCTCGCAGGGTTATGAGTCGATAGAAGGAGGTTTGAACGCCCATCCCATGGCCTCCGAAGAGATTTATAGGAAGAGAAGCAAAATTTTGCTTTCCCACATCTGTAGAGAGCAATTTAACATATATGCCCCAACCTGGCGATGGGCAAATAAAGTTTCTAGTCCCTAGGCTCTTGCCCTATCTAATCTCAACTTATTTTGTGTAGGACAACAACAACAACAACAACAATAATAATGATAATGATAATAATAAAGTTGGAAGGGATCTTGGAGGTCATCTAGTCCAACCCCCTGCTCAGGCAGGAAACCCTATCCCATTTCAGACAAATGGCTATCCAGTCTCTTCTTAAAAACCTCCAGTGATGAGGAAGGAAGGAAGGAAGGAAGGAAGGAAGGAAGGAAGGAAGGAAAACAGAATAGCAGAATAACAGAATCACAGGCTGTCCAGTCTCTTCTTAAAAACCTCCAGTGGTGAGGAAGGAAGGAAGGAAGGAAGGAAGGAAGGAAGGAAGGAAGGAAGGAAGGAAGGAAGGAAGGAAGGAAAACAGAATAGCAGAATCACAGGCTGTCCAGTCTCTTCTTAAAAACTTCCAGTGTTGGAGCATTCACAACTTCTGGAGGCCAGCTGTTCCACTGGCGAATTGTTCTAACAGTCAGGAAATTTCTCCTTAGTTCTAGGTTGCTTCTCTCCTTGATCAGTTTCCATCCATAATAAGGCAATCAACAATAAGATAATAATCATATACCACTTGGAAGGCTAAAAATGCCAAATCCAGTCTCAACAACTGGTTAATTGTGCGACCAGCTATAAGAGTAAGACAATAATTGTAAAGAATAAGAGAAAGAAAGAAAAAAAACAGGAAATTTTTCCTGGGGATTTTTGGCTGGGCTTTTGTTTCCCTTGTTGGTTTTTTTTGGTTTTGATTTTTATTTATTTTTTGTTCGCTTCCTGAATGCTCCTCCCACCCTCCCTGGGAGTAAATTAAATTTTATTGCTTCTCGGGGGAATCACTTTCGCTTTCGTCCTGCTGCACTTCCTCGTTTACCTTTTCCTGCAAACAAACTGGATTGTTTGCAGGCTCGCTTCCTGCCTTTATTTAAGGAGCCAGGGGGAAGGGGGTCTTGGCCGAAAGGACCACAGAACTCGGAATTCAGGAATCCGAATTAGCTGCCTTTACCTGTTTCAGAAAACAGAGAAAGTTCACCAACCTCCCCCCCCCCCAAAAAAGGTAATCCGAATTTAGCTTACTTTGACAGCAGGAGGAGAGCAGCTGAACCTGACAATCGGGGTTAATTGTGGCTTTGCTCTCGTCTTCCTGGTAACCCCCAGTGTGCAAGTGGTCAAATAGAGTCCAGCCCCCCCCGTTTTGCATCAGAGGGGGCTTTTTGACCTCTATATCATGCACGGACCCCCGCCCTCAATTTCTGCCTTGTAGGCTTTGGCTGCAGAGAGTAATAAGGAAGCGGCCACCCAGCCGGGAATGAGGGCGATTGTAGTCCAAATTCCAGGCTTCCAAATGAGGGGGTGGGGTGGAGGTATTGGCTTTGTGGGTGGGTGGGCTGTACCTCCCCCCCATGATATGTCTGTTTTATTGTGGTGTCCAGAATTAACATTTGTTTTGTTTTGTTTTTCTTTTCATATCCTCTCTTCCTTCCCTCCCTCCTGTCTCTGCCATCTGCACCCCGGCTTTCGTACCCCTTTCCTGCTGCTGCTTTCCCACCCCCACTTCTTTCTTTCTGCGTCATCTACACGTTCTCCACCGGCTCCCCAATATCTCTTCCCACCCCACCCCAAAATCCTCCATCCATCTGGGTCTCGCCTAACCCCGGCTGCGCTCTTTCGCGACTCTGATCCGGCTTCTTCGCCGTTTCTCGTCCTTCGTTCCCGCCGCCTGCAGCTCACCAGGTCCCCCCTCGGCCTCGGGGTCTCCTCGTCCCTTTGCCCCTGGCAAGGGGGAAGGCTGCTGGACCCTCTTCTCCCCTTCCCAACCCTCACCGTTTGGAGAAAGCGTCCGAGTTGCCCTCTGACCCTTCGGCGGGGGCCTTTTGTCCAAGGCTGAAGACCCTGTCCTGCGAAGACGTTTGCCTCTTGGCGACCGCGCAGGGACCTATTTTCGAGGCGGTGTCTCCGGATCTCCCCATCCGTCTCTCGCCCATCGGAGCGTACTCCCCCCCGGCTCGGAGCCTGCTCCCCTTCCTCAACAGTCCTGATCTGGCTGTGCTGTTCTCTCCTTTCTTCCCCTCAAGCAAATCCTTCCCCATCTTAGCTTTCCCCACCCACCAGGTGTCCGAGCTGTCACTTGGAGCCCGGGACCCCCTTGGAAAGCAGGGTGGAAAGGGTCCCTGGGGGAGATTCTCTCGGGACACTATGAGAGCCGAGGAGTCGGGAGCCCCTCGCCAACGTAAGCCTCTCCCCCCTTCCTCCATGCCTCTTTGCGATCGGCCCTTCCCAAAGGGGGTCCTGTCTTTTTGAGGGTGGGGGGGAAGGACTCTTAAAAAAGCCAAAAAGGGGGGAGTGGTCTCAGAGAGAAAGCTGGAAAGTAAAAATTAGCCTTCTCCGATTTAATAAATTGAGGTCGGAGAAAATCCACCAAGGTGATCTCTCAACAAGCCTTGGAAATCTCTTCCTAAAGTGGACTATTTAAACCGGAGTTTTCCCAATCTTGGCAAGCTGAAGATGCGTGGACTTCAGCCCCCAGGATTTCCCTGCTGGCTGGGGCATTCTGGGAGTTGAAGTCCACGCAGTCTTCAAGTTGCCAAAGCTGGGAAAACTCTGATTTTAAACATCAGCTTGACCTTACATTGCAAAGGGATGTTCTTGGGACTCGGCTAGTCGCCTGGAATTAACCCAGATGGGCAGAACTGCCTCAAACCCAACCTGACAGTGTCTTTTTCTACGGATCTGGCAACGTTTTAAACAGACACCAGGAAGAGAAGGAAAAGAAGCTCCTCCTGGGATAAAGAAAAAGCAAGGGGGAGTGGGGGAGCGGGGGGGGGGGAAGGAGATTAAATGATTAAATAATTCGTAAATCGTGCCCACAGAGGAGCACGTCAGCCAATTCAGGCAGGTTAATTCTTATGTTCTCCACTTTTTTTTTCTTTTGTCTTTTTCTAGTTCGACATTCTCAGTCCTTTGCTGGGGTCTCACTCCAAGGATGGCCAGCGAGGACAGGAGACGCAGTCTCTACACAGCTTCGACAACAGAAAAAAGGTAAGATTGTAAGTAGGTAGGTAGGTAGGTAGGTAGGTAGGTAGATAGATAGATAGATAGATAGATAGATAGATAGATAGATAGATAGATAGATAGATAGATAGACAGACAGACAGACAGACAGACAGACAGAGACAGACAGACAGACAGACAGGGAAGGAAGGAAGGAAGGAAGGAAGGAAGGAAGGAAGGAAGGAAAGAAGGAAGGAAGGAAGGAAGGAAGGAAGGAAGGAAGGAAGGAAGGAAGGAAGGTATGATGGAGATATTAGATAGATAGATAGATAGATAGATAGATAGATAGATAGATAGATAGATAGACAGAGAAGGAAGGAAGGAAGGAAGGAAGATATGGAGATATTAGATAGATAGATAGATAGATAGATAGATAGATAGATAGATAGATAGATAGATAGATAGATAGATAGATAGATATCACCCATCTGTTTCTTCCTAGCACTGCTGATGGCCGTCAGTGCTTCCGTGGACAAAATCGTGGCTCACTTCAGCACTGCCCGGAACCTCGTTCAAAAGGTCAGTTCAGTGCCGTAACTATTGAACGGTCACTAAATGAACGGCTGTAAATGGAGGACTGCCTGTACGCACAACGGAATAGAGGGCGACATCTAAGTGGGGCACAAAACGTCTTTTTTGGAAATGCCTGAATTGTGTGTATCACACAACAGCCTTTCGCAGTTCGGCCAAGGTTACCATGTGGGCTTTTATTTGCCTCCTGGGATTAAAAAGGTGGGCGGGCAGGATGTGCGTGTTAATTAGGATATGCTAATTAGCAATTAGCTGAGGAAGGGGGGAGCTATTGGCTCTTCCCCAGCTGCCAGTCGCTGGCACCGTCCTTTCCCTCCCACCACAGGCTCAGCTGGGCGACAGCCAGCTGACCCCCGAAGTGGGGCATTTGATCCTCCACACACTCTGCCCCGCCTTGCACGCCCTGGTGGGCGACGGCCTGAAGCCGTTTCAGAAGGACGTCATCACAGGATACCGGCCCAGCTCTCCATGGAGCGTCGTCGAAGCTTCGGCCAGGCCGGGTAAGTAGTGGTGTTTGGGGATGGGAGGTTAAGAGAAGCAGTGAAGGGAGCAGAAGGGACTATGTTGGGTGGATTGTGGTCCCTGTTTGTGTGTGTGTGTGTGTGTGTGTGAGAGAGAGAGAGAGAGAGAGAGAGAGAGAGAGAGAGAGAGAGAGAGAGAGAGAGAGAGAGAGAGAG
>NW_015389094.1:30935-50489 GCF_001527695.2 Protobothrops mucrosquamatus | reverse complement strand
GGGGAGAGAGAGGGGAAGAGAGAAGGGGAGAGAGGGAGGGAGGGATAGAGAGAGGGAGGGAGTTGGGGAGGAATTCTACATCAAAAGAACACCACATTTGGTAATGCAGAAGATCGATTCGAGCAGGTAAAATAATACAGTGACATAATATAACTTTTCCTCATACCCTCAATCTAACTTGGGCAATTAGGCTAAACCTAAGACCAGGAGATCTTAAGAAATGTGCTATGTGTAGTTTTAATTCCGGTGTTCCTTCTCTTAAAAATTAGACTCGGGGGGGAGGAAAAATTTCCCACGGGGTTGTGGGAACCCCCCCCCCCCCAAATTGTTGGGGTTGACACAAGACCCTCGTTCACACCCAAGGATACCTTTCCGGCTGAGACGTCCTCGAAGCGAACGGACGGTGTTGCGAAGGCCTCTGAATTTGGTTTTTCTCCCCAGGTGCCCACACCAGAACCTTCACCGCGTTGTACTGGCGTGTGTCACGGCTGGCCCCGCTCCGGAGTCACCACCAATGTTTCCACGCTTTTATCCTCGGTCTTCTGAAGTGAGTGAGGGCGCGAGACGGGAGAAGGGAGCAGAGAGGATGGATTGCAAATTTGGTAGGGACGGAGCGCTTCTGTTTCCGAAGCCGCTGCCGGCTGCCGATTCGGGATGAAAGTGGCCCGTCCCTCTCGCGCCATTAAACGGAAAAAGAGGGGGCGAGGGGTTGGAAAAGAGAGGATGAGGAAAACAAAAGAACAAACGAGTGCAAAAATAGGGCCAAAATAGGAAACGAAAAGAGAGACAGGGGCTTCAGCAGCTTGTTTAGTGACCGTCCCAAGTCACAACGGCACTAAAAACAGTGACTTGGGACTTGTTCACACTTACGACCGCTGCAGCATCCCCAGGGTCACGTGATCCAAATTGGGGCGCTTGGCAATTGGTTTATATTCATGACGGGTTGCAGCGTCCCGGGATCACGCGATCCCCTTTAGCGATCTTCCCGGCTGGATTCCGACAAGCCAAGTCGAGGGGAGAAGTTGGTTTCGCTTAAGCGCTTCAGCGGTTCGTTCGCTTAACAAAATTGTAAAATCAGACGTGAGTCGCTTAACAACAGCCTGGTTTAGCCGTGGGAATTCTGGTGTCGGTTGTTAAACGCTTCCCTCTTCCGTCTCTTCCTTAGCTTGAAGCAAGTGGAGGAATGGTTCACACAGCTGCAAAGAAACTCAGGTAGGTCAGATATTGTGAGTGTGTGTGTGTGTGTGTGCGCGCATCTTTTTCCCGGAAAGGGGGTGCTCAGCTGAATTCTTCGTTCACAATCTTCTAAGTCTGGCTAAGTCACAAACTCTGGTTTTAGAGCAGGTTTTTAAGAAGAGACTGGACCGCCATTTGTCTGGAATGGGATAGGGTCTCCTGCTTGAGCAGGGGGCTGGACTAGAAGACCTCCACGGTCCCTTCCAACTCTGTTATTCTGCTATTCTTTTCTTTTTCTTTCATTTTCTTTCTTTCTTTTCCTTCCTTCCTTCCTTCCTTCCTTCCTTCCTTCCTTCCTTCCTTTCTTTCTTTCTCTTTCTTTCTTTCTTTCTTTCTTTCTTTCTTCCTTCCTTCCTTTTTCTTTTTCTTTCCTTTCTTTCTTCTCTTTTTCTTCCTTCCTTCCTTCCTTTTTCTTTTTCTTTCTTTCCTTTCTTTCTTTCTTTCTTTTTCTTTCTTTCTCTCCTTCCTTCCTTTTTCCCTCCCCTCCCTTACTTCTCCACCACTGGAGGTTTTCAAGAAGAGACTGGACAGCCATATGGAATAGGGTCTTCTGCTTGAGCAGCAGGCTGGACTAGAAGACCTCCAAAGGCCCCTTCCAACTCTGATATTCTGCTATCCATTGCTCTTTTCTCTGCTTTTCGTTCTCCCTGCCCCAAACCCTCTCATTATCCCGTTTAAGATGCTCTCTTTTCCGCTCAGGTTTCTGACCGATTTTTTTTGCCATTTCTACCCCCCCCCCCAAAAACAGAGCTGGTCTCCTCCTTGTATTTGCCCACCGCCTTCCTGCTCCTAAGCCAGCGGATCTGCCCCCGTTGGGCCGAAGAGCTACTACTCCTGTTGCAACCCCTTTCGGTCCTCACCTTCCAACTGGACCTGCTCTTTGAGCATCGCCACCTGCCCATCAGCGTCCGGCCGATGCCCCAGCCAAGCACCCCGTCTCCCGAACCCGGGGCCGGTCGGTGGGAGAGCCCCGGTCTGACCCCGCTGGATTTATCCGAGCCCCCAATTCCTTTCGCTACTTTGGAAGATCCTTTCTTGGCTCCCTCCAGCCCCTTTCAGGAATGGCTCCTGCCCCAGAGACTTCTGGGCTGGAAGGAGCGGCTAGCAAGCACCCTCCGTGGGAACGGGAACCCGGCCTGGGCCCAGCCCAGGCAGGAGGAGAGCCCAGCCCAGCTGCCAAGCAGGTGGAAGTCACACTGGACCAAGCTGTGGGTGGCCATTAAGGAGAGCCAGACGGCAGCCGGAGAGAGCGGTGCCAGTGCCGAAGAATGCCCCAAACTTGGCAAAAACGACTCCCAGATAGAAAAACGGTCATCCGTCTGCGAGGAAGATGGCCCGGCGGCAGGGAGCCCCTCCCAGCCAGGAATGGATACCCCTGAGGCAGGAGAAGTCTATCTGAAAGGAACTGAGGAGAAACCGGAGGCTGGAAACGGGAACGAAAGACGGCTGGGATGGCTGTTCGGAGCGAATTCTCCCGGGGCTGTGAACGAGACGGATCCAAATCTACCTCGGTCCGGGTAGGTGTCGGGGGCGGCCCCCGGATAAGCTCTGAGGAACGGCCCCCCCCCTCAAATGTGTTAGGCGTGGGGTGGCGAAAGGGAGGTTAGCTTTGAAAAATTGACACGAGAAGGGTTTGGTCCGCCTGCCCGGATGTGGCCTCGCTAAGGACTAGAAGCTTTGGCTATCCCGGCGGGAAAATTCTGAAATTTAAGATTCTTTGTGGCGAAAATTTAAATTTAAAAGTGAAAATGGATACATGTTAGTTACTGGGTTGTTTCCATTTTCCCCCCACCCTTAAGGAGACTTCAATCCCCATTGGACATGGAGATCCCTGGGGCAATTTCGGAAAGAATTAGCAATTAATAACGGCCCCTTTGCCCTTCCCGTCCGTGTCCAGCAGGCGCCCTTCGAGATGGCTGTGTCCTGCCATTAACACGCTGGCCTTCGCCAAGAAGGGGGGACCGACCCAGAAGACCTGGCAAGAGGCAGAGGGGGCACAGAATCCCCCAGACCCAGTACAGACCTGCAAGTAAGTTGGCTCCTTGTTGGGAAGCATCTGTGGGAAACAAAAACTCCGAAGCCTGAACTAGCTGGCATTGCCAGCCAGTTCAGCACGCCCCCTTTTCAAAGGAGACCGTTACGTCTGAGATTCAGCCGGGATTCAGAGGTTGCCTTGGACAAACCTCCGGCTGATGGCCGCATCCTGCCAGGTCCGTTTGTGTTCTTCCAAACCCAAAGTCTTGCCTGCAGCTGGAGCTCATTTGGTCTGGTGGTTAACGCACCAGGGTAGAGGTCCTGAGTTCTAGTTCCGCCTTAAGTGCGAAAGCCAGCTGGGGGATTTTGGCCTCATCACCAGGAGAGAGTGAGTTCCAGTTCTGCCTTAAGAATGAAAGCTGGGCGACTTGGGGCCAATTACCCGGAGATGGTGAGTTCTAGTCCTGCCTTAGGCATGCAAGTCGTCTGGGTGAGTTTGGGCCAATCACCAGGAGAGGGCGAGTTCTAGTCCCGCCTTAGGCATGAAAGCCATCTGGATGACTTTGGGCCAATCACCAGGAGAGGGCGAGTTCTAGTCCCGCCTTAGGCATGAAAGTCTGGGTGAGTTTGGGCCAATCACCAGGAGACTGGGAGTTCTAGTCCTGCTTTAAAGAACGAAAGCCGGCGGAGTGACTATGGCCCAATCACCCGGAAAGTGTTGAGTTCTACTCCTGCCTTAAGGCACGAAAGCCGACTAGGTGACTTTCGGACCAATCCCCAGGAGACGGCGAGTTCTAGTTCCACTTTAAGTCACCAGAGCTGCTGAGTGACTTTGGGTCAGTCCCTCCTTCCCTGGGCCCAATCCAACTCAACTCACCTGACAGGGTTGTGATTGTGGGGAAAACAGGAGGAAGGAAGGAACATTAAGTAGGTTCCCCACCTTGAGTTAGGTTTTAAAAACAAGGAAAGTAGGGGTATCGGGAAACAAACCAACTTACGTTGGCTTCCTTGGTCTCCCTCCCTCCCTCCAGAGCCGTGCGGGCCCTCTGTGACCACGCAGGTGAGGCTGCTGGACACCTGACCTTTTGCAAAGGGGAAATCCTGCAAGTGATGGAGACGGTGGATGAAAACTGGCTGAAATGCCTCTCCGGAGGCCAGCAAGGCCTCGTCCACGTGGGCTACACTTCCCTGATCATCTGAAGGGGGAGGTCCAGGCCAGGAAGATGGTGGTCCAAAGGAAGGAGAATCCAGCCAATCCTCCAAACCGTTTTAAACAACAACAACAACACTAAAAGCAAATGACAAAGCAGCTAAGCTTCCCGGTACAGCCAAAGCATCACCAAAGGTTATTTGCAACGACTGACGTGGAAGATTTACACTCTTGAAAATTCTTCGCTCTGCTTTCTCAAACCTGGTGACCTGGAACTGGCCCACCCTCCCCGTCAGAAGCTGGCTGGGAATGATGGGCTACCCCAGGACCCGGAGTGTTTGGGGGGGGGGGAGCTGGACCAGTTTCCACTTTTTCCCGGCCTGGAATTTCCGATTTTTATCTATTTTATTTACCGCCCCCTCGTTGTCTGCTGCACAGCCCCAGAAGACGGTTTCCTGCAATGTGTATATTGCATATACCTGTGTACATATAGAGAAATTGATATATGCATATAAATATATAGATATAATATACATATATATATATATAGTTTAATCTTTTTCGGTAGGCTCAGTTTGACCCCTTTCTGCTTCTAAAGCCGGAGGGAATGTCCTTTCAAATTGATTGATCAGAATTTTGGCTTCCAATGGATACTTCTCATCCAGTCTATTGATATTTTTTTTTAAAAAAAATGACGAAACAGAAAAGAATAGACTTGCAATCGTTAATTTAGCGCCTGTTTGAAGTTACAACGGCACCGCAAAAGTGGCTTATGACCGTTTTTCACATGTACGGTACAACCGCTGCAGCATTCCCCCACGTGAATCAAAATTCAGACTGCTTGGCAAGCGACTCGTATTTACAACGGTCGCAGCATCCCTGGGGGGGTGGTCACGTGACCCCCTTTTGCGACCGTCTGCCAAGCAAAGTCAACGAGGAAGTGGAGGACTGTCGGTATTGCTAGGGGGTAACTGGAAGAGAAGTTTCTATCTAAGGAGCCTAATTTTTTAAATTTTTTTTTTTTTTTGGCCACTGCACGCTCTTCCCAAACGATCTTGTCAGTTCGTCCCATCCGGAATCAGCCCTCTTTCTGCTTTCTAGAAGATGACCTGTACATTGGAGAGGGGAATAAAAATATCGTTCAGACAATATTGGTGAGCCATTTTAGCCAGCAGTTGTGTTACCTGGATTGCTTCTGGTCCGAAGGCCTGCCTAAAGAAAGATGGATGGGGAGGAACAAGCTAGGATGTTGCATCCCGCCCTCTGTTGCTAGGATTCAACTAGGATTTTGCTTTTAATTTGCTTTTCCCCCTCTTTGCAATATTTGAGAAATGAGTTTGAATTCGGATTGTATGACCTCAGAGATGTATCTTTGGCTCACTCTGGTGGTAAGGGGTGAAAATAACACACACCTTTTAAAAAGCCTTGCTTCTCAATTTTGGTTTACTTGGAAGATGGGGGGACTTCAACTCCCAGAATCCCCCAGCCAGCCTGCTTTAAGAGGGGTGGATTTCAACTCCCAGAATTCCCCAGGTACCATACTTTGCAACTGTCCCCAACTTATGCCCCAAATTGTGGACTTAAGGTTGACTACCTGTAGTTTAGTTCAGTCTTTCCACCTTAGCAACTGTAAGATGTGTGGACTCCATCTCCCAGAATTCCCCAGTGGTCCAGTTCAACCCCAAATCCACAGCTCAATCAGGGGCTTTTAAGTTTTAGGATGAAATAGAATAAATTACAGCTTCATCTTTGAAGGCTGAACTGCGAGAGGCTTGATAAAACTCTCCCTGCAAGCAGAAAGCTAGCACGTCAGGATGGAATACGTCTCTCCCTGCAATGCTAGCTTTCTAGCTCTGAGGTTTTAAAAAACGCACGTTAAAAAAGAAACATTGGCATTCTTTATCCTCCCTGTCTGTTATCCTCCTTTCTATTGCCTTCTGTGAAACACAGCATCAAGAAAAGGAGTTTATTATTATTTATTTCTCCAATTCTGTAGAAGGAACGCTGAATTAACACGTTTCTTTTCGTCTCCTGGATAGGATTTGCACACCAGGTTGAATTTTTCTGCCCTAATTTTTACACTTAGGGGTGGGGTTATACTGGGTCTAAACGAACCGTACATGTATTTCTTGGAGAATTTTTCAAAAGTGGAAAAAATAGGAACGACACCGCTGGCGGCAGCGCTTTTGCAAGGAGTTGCAATCGGCTTATCCTAATGCAAAGTTGGGGCCGTTAAGGTGTCATGAGTTGTAAGAACGCCTCCTTCTAAGCTAGAAATTTAATTTCTAAAGGGTGGGGTTTTTTTGAAATTGGGCAGTTAACCCTTGCTTAGTGGAAATCCTGGTCCTGATTGTGGTTGTAAACCGAGGACTCCCTGTATGTAAGTGCGAAGGGAGGACAGAGGTTATGGCCATGGATTTGCAAGCGGCCTCCCTTTTCAAGAGCCAAAATCCAAAGGATGCGAGCAGCACGACGGAGAAATTTCGGCTTAAATTCACCCAGTAAAAAGGAACAGAGTTTTCCCTTTAATTAACAGCTCTAACTGTGTGCTATGTATGTATGTACACTTGGGGAGCAAGGAACTAAATTTCATTTTTAATGTGTGCCATTATGCACACAGTAAAAATGACAATAAAGGCTATCTATCTATCCATCATCTATATCTATCTATCTATCATCTATTATCTACCTACTTACCTACCTTTATCATCTAGCCATCTCTTTATCTACCTATCCATCTCTATATCTACATATACATCTAATCTATCAATCTATACCTATCTATCCATCTCTATATCTACCTATTATCTATCTATATCTATTAATCTATCATCTCTATCTCTACCTATCCATCTCTATATCTACATCTCTACCTATCCATCTCTGTATCTATATTATCTACCTATTATCTATCTATATTATCTATATCTACCTATCTATCTCTGTATCTATCTCTGTATCTATCTCTGTATCTATCTCTGTATCTCTGTATCTCTGTATCTATCTATCTATCTATTTAAATTCAGACACTTGGCAACTGACTCATATTTACGACGGTCGCAGCGTCCCGGAGTCACGCGATGCCCTTTCCTGACATTCTGACCAGCAAAGTCAACGGGGGGCAGCCCGACTCATTTAACGACCGTGTGGCTAACTTCACAACTGCAGGGACTGACTACGACAACGGTGGCAAGCGACGTCGTAAAACGGGGCAAAACTCACTTAGCAACGCTCAACTGCGGTCATGAAGTCAAGGACTACCTGTAATTTAGCTCGTTCGGTTTTAACGAAGCCTCCCCAAAGGGAGGTCAAACGGCAGCTAAAATTGGGAGGAAAAAGAGAATTAGCAAACGCTGAAAAACAAAAACAAAAATGAAAACACCTTGAAACCGTAAATAGGAAACATGTTTTTTTTTTTTCCATTTAATACTAGAATCTCTCAATATCTGAGATGCAGGCTTTTTTTTTTTATGCAATTACATCCAATGTTAAAATTGGTAATACATAATTTACAAAGATTAACATCAAAACAATGGTCTATTTAGATATGCTTTTGTAAAAAGGAAATATATTAGCAGCAATTCTTCTCAGCAACCACACGGCCTGTCCCATGCAGACTAAAAAGAGTTTTGTTATTCTCCACTTTGCCACAAATGTAGTGCTTTTTTTTCTTTCTTTCATTCGTTTTTTTATTCTTCGTTTTTGTTTTTTTATTTTAACCTGGGCTTCTATCAGCGATCAGGGTGTGAAACCACAGTCTGTCTCCTTTTAATATTCATACAAAATAAACTTCCTTCCCCTCTTCCCACCCCGCTGTTTTATTTTACTTTATTTTTTTCGTCGTAAAAAGTCAGCAATTCTCTACAACCGGTTTGAAGAAAAACAAAGCCAAAAAAAACCACAATCGTTTTTTTTTAATTAAAAATAAAAAAAGGGGAAAAGGAAAAAATGGGGGGGGGGGGAGAAAAAAAGGAGGGGAAAAAAAAGCCAACACAAATTCTTCGCACTTCTCTAGAATTTGATTGTCTAAAAATCATCGGCTTTTTTATTTATCTATTTATTTTACTTACTCTTTCAACAAAAGAAAGATTTCTTTTTTTTTTCACAAAAAAAAAAATGGCAAAAAGTTTTTAAGTATCTCGCATATCACGTCTGGGCACTCTTTATTTTTATTTTTTATTTTTTTTTTAAAATCAACATTATTATTATTATTATTCTCTTCTCTCCGTCATCGGCAACATCAAACATTATTATTTTCTCTTTAAAAAAAGGACTTTTTTAAACCTCTTTTTTCTTTAGTGTTTGACACCATTTCGAGACAAATCCCCCCCCCCTCCGTCAGCTCCCGGTTTCGAACTCGTCGGCGCAACTCCGAACAAATTATTGTTTTTCCCTTAATTTTTTTTTAAAACATGCGATTTTTGTGGTTTGTCCCGCCCGCCCGCACGACACAACGTTGAGTATTACATACTCTGGAGTTCTGCTATACAATCGCTTTTCTACAGTAAGAAAATATTCCAAACAGTTCTCCTCTTTTGCCTTTTTTTGCTTTTTTTTTTTAATAAAATATTTTCTTTTTTTTTTTTCTTCCTCAAAAGGCTGTCGTTTTTTTTTTTCCTCCCTTTTAATCCCTCCTGATCCCGGGAGGGGGGGGAAAACCCCTCTCTCTTTCCCTCTCCCCCCCCCACCAAACCCCCCCCGCTTTTTTTAACCGTTGAAATCCTCAGGTTTAATAAATGGAATGGCGCCTTGGGTTTTCGTTTGGTTGGTTGGTTTGTTTTTTTTCCTCCGTTGTCGTTTCAAAACTAAGATCAAAACAAGAATTATATAGTCAAATGAGAAAATGTACAGTGGTTGGACTTTGGTCCTTCCAGAAGGAAACATGGAGAGAGAGAGAGAGAGAGAGAAAGAGAGAGGAAGAAAAAGAGAGAGAGAGAGAGAAAAAGAGAGTTACCATATTGCTTTACAATCACACGAGAGAGAAGGGGAAAAAAAAAAAAAGGTTTAAGATATATACAACTTGGCACATTTAAAAACAGGATTTTTTTTTGTTTTGTTTATAAGGACACCGAAAACAGGACCAGAATATGCAATGTGAACGCCGAACAGACGAGAGCGCGAAGCCACGTGAAAGAGTCAGTGTCAAAAGTCCGACTTTTTTCGCTGCTCGAGAAGAAGTTTGAAGAAAAGTCTCTTTTATTTTATTTTTATTTTTCTCCCTCCCCCCCTGCGTGAAAAGTCCAGGCTGATCTCTGCAGCAAAACCAGGGGGGGAAGAGAGAGAGAGAAAAAAAAATAACAATCCTTTTTTTTTGGGGGGGGGGGTGGTGTCCGGTCGGTGTCTTCCACGGTGATGGTTTTATTTTTTTTTCCTTCCTGTCCCTGTCCAAAATAGACTGCCTCTTTAAGAGGCAGCCGCTTGGTAAGCTGTACAGTTTGTTCTTTTGAAATTGGAAAAAAAAGAAGAAAAAAGAAAGGAAAATTAAAAAGGAAAAAAAAAACAAACCACGCGAGTAGTGTCATGGGCGGCAGATGCTCGCTCGGAAATACTGTTCCACGATTCGTGTAGTGAAAGGCTATTTTCTTTTTTTTTTTTTCCCCGGTCGGGCGTGGGAATTTTCGCCTCGTTTTTCCCGCCCTCCCTCCTTTCCCTTCCCCCGAAAGGAAAAAAAAAACAATTTATTTTTTCCCCACGATGCACACCAAGACGCACGAGAGCGACAGCTTGGTACGGAAAGGGGGCAGGAGGGAGAAGGCCAAAATAATAATAATAATAATAATTCCCCCCCCCAAAAAAAGAAGAGGACCTGTAACCTGCTTTTAGGGGGGAAAAACCCCTCTGCAGGAGGGAGGGGGAGAGGAAAAAGAAGAAGAAGAAGAAAAAGAATTAAAAATGAAAAATTAAGCGCAGCGTCCCCCTTGTCCCGTCCTCTCTGGAGATGGACGACGTGGGACCCCAAGTGCTTCCGAAAATCCATCCGTGGTTTCTCTGGGGGCAGCCGTAAGAACGGGACGCCTCTTTGTGTGCAAAATGTCCGACAATAAAAGCCCTCCCCCCCCAAATCTCATTCCGGTGCCTTCCAGAGACCTTTTTTTTTTTTTTTTTGCAAATGCTTTAGGGGTGCTAGACCTCCGTTGTAGTGCCACATGTCGGGCCCTTAAGCCCCAGATTTGGGCAGGCCGGGAGCAAGGGGGGATGCCCGGGTCAGGGGGGGAGAGAAACAGGGCAGTGCCAAACTGGGTGGGGTCTGCAGCTGTCCTCCACCGCCCCCTTCCCTTTTCTCGTTTTCCTTGTCAAGAGCGGGACGGGGCGGGGCGGGGTGTGTGAAAAAGAATAAATTAAATGAAATGAATCGGCGAGCGTCCTCCGGGGATGGGAGAGAGGCTTCTTCCTTAGTACCTTAAGAGGACGGAGGCGGCTATGGCTGGCTCCCCCCTGGTGCTGGGTGCTGAGCGCTCCTGGGGGACAGGTGGGTGGGTGGGTAAGGGGGAGAGAGGGAGGGAGGGTGGGAGGGGGCTTGCCTGCCCAAGTGCAGGGTCTAAGTGCTACAGAACCGTTCCGTCAGTTTCCTTCCGCTCGGCCGGACCGAGACGCCTCCTCCTGCCTCCGGGCGGGCCGAGAGACGCGGGACGGCGGAGGTCCAAAGCCCGGCCCGGCTGTCAGTCTCGCGCTCCCGGTCCTGACCCAGGACCGGGGGTGGGTGGGGGGGAATTGCAAACTGCACCCTGCTGCAAGGGAGGGCGGGGAGGGGAGGAGACGCAGGCTCACTTCCTGCAGCCGCTCTCCGGGAGAAGCAGGGTGCGACGCCGCAGCTTCCGGCCTGAGCCTTCCTCCAGCAGGTAGGTGACGTCGATGGCTGCAATGGGGGAAGCAGAGAGAGAGAGAGAGAGAGAAAAGAAAGCTTTAGGAAAGTTTTGCGGCCGGTGGGATGGACAGCAGCACGGCTATCTTGGAGGGAGGGGCAGGTTGCGGGTGGAAATGCACGAAGGGCCACCTTGGGGTGGAAGACGGGGCTGGAGGGCCCAGCTGGGATTTCCTGAGACCCGTTCTCAGGGCAGGCACTCTTCCGCCATGCAGACGGCTTTCGGGGGGCATCGCAAAGCCCGGAAGGGACTTCAAGAGTGAGGACCCCAAGGAAGGAAGGGAGGGAGGGAGAGAGGGAAAGGACAGAAGAGAAGGAAGAATAAACAGATGGAAATAGAAGAGAGGAAGGGAGGGAGGGAGGGAGGGAGGGGAAGGAAGAAAGGAAGGATAGATAAACAGATGGAAATGGAAGAGAGGGAGGGAGGGAGGGGAAGGAAGGGAAAGGGAAGAGAAGGGAAGGAAGGAAGTATAGATAAACAGATGGAAATGGGAGGAAGGAAGAAAGAAAGGAAGGGAGGGAGGGAGGGAGGAAGGGAAAGAAAGAAGAAACGAAGGATAGATAAAACAGATGGAAACAGAAGGAAAGAAGGGAGGGAGGGGAAGGAAAGGGAAGAGGAGAGAAGAGAAGGATAAACAAATGGAAACGGAAGGAAGGAATATATAGAGGGAGGGAGGTCAAGGGGGCAGCCACCCTCGTTCTGAAAAACGCTCCGGGGGGCGGGGAGACTCACCGTTTTTTCCTGGGATTTTCTCTAAGAGGGCGAGCAGGATGAGGTTCAGCCGCTCCCGCTGCAGGTGCCGGCGTTCCTCCGGGCTGCAGGGCTCCCTGGGCTCCGGTCCGGCCTCCTCGGCCTTTTTCTCCGGCTCGAGGCTCTCCTGGGGAGGGGCCTCTTTCTCGGGCTCCTCCGGCTGGGCGGGCGGCTCGCCCGGAGGGGTCTCGGGGTGGGCGATGCCCTCTTCCGGAAGGGGGAGGGGCTCCTCCTCCTGAGGCAGCTCCTTACTCTGGGGCTTGGAGCGGTCCGACTTCCAAGATGACCTGAGCGGGGCGTGAAAGGGAGGAAGAGGGACGTAAAAGAGAATCTTTGTGGAAAGGAGCTGGGCGGGAAGGCGAGGCGGGACGAAGAGAGGCAGCCCTCTGTGGGAAAAGGTATTATGGGATGGGAGAATAATCTTAGGGGACGGGAAGGACAGCCGCAGGGGCTGGAGAAGCCAGATCAGAGTCTAAACCTGGAGGAGGCAGGACTACCTCGAAGGGCTGACGTGCTTCACACGACCAACCAGGGACTCACCTGCCTCCATTCCTCTTGTAGTTGTCTGGTACGTAATGAGGCTGAAATGAAATGGGAGGGGGAAGAAAAAAACCCAATCAGAGTCAATCTCCAGGGTCCCCTGAGGCCCACCGTTCAAAAGGAGGTCATCCCCCGGCAGGGAGAGGCTGGGGAAACTGAGGCAGGGCCCGGCCAAAGCTCTGGTGGCAGGCCAAAGGAGTGCCAACGACCAACGAGAGGTCCTCCAAAGCTGGGGAGGAAAGTCCCCCATGAGACCGAAGAGAAATGGACAGAGCGTTGCTTCTCTCCGCCAGCCCGTTGGTTGGGGGATGCTGGGAGTTGAAGTCCACCCGGTTGAGGAACAGCCGTGAAAGGAGAGCGTTTTAAGGAAGGGGCCGCCCCGGGGTCCTGCGGCTTCTCCGGCAAGGGCGCGCTTACAGGAGGGGGGGGTTGGCGCTTACCGAGAAGTCCCTCTTCGGCGTCAGCCGTTTGGGGAAGTGGTCGAAGGCGTAGGATTTGGTGCAGACCGGATAGCGGTTGCGGTGGATCTTGTAGAAGAGGTGCGCCGACTTGTCCAGGCGGTAATCGCAGATGTACACGTCCGGCTCCTTCGCCCCTTTGGGTCTTCCTGCAAGGGGGGGGCAGAGGGGGGGAGGAAAGACGTTCTCAAGGTTATTTTCTCAGCCCCGAGACCCCCGGGGGACCCTCTCCAGCCCTTCCTTTAACTGGGGACAGCCACTGGTCTGGAATGGGAGGGGGTCTCCTGCCTGAGCAGAGAGTTAGACTGGAAGATCTCCGAGGTCCCTTCCACCACTGATATTCTGTTATTCTTTTCCTTCTTTCCTTCCCTTCCTTCCTCCCTCCCTGGATTTTTTTTAAAGAAGAGATTGGAGAATCATTTATGTGAAATGGGATAGGGTTTCCTGCCTGAGCAGGGGGTTGGACTAGATGACCTCTGAAGTCCCTTCCAACTCTGATATTCTGTTATTCCCTCCCTCCCTTCCTTCATCACTGGAGGTTTTTAAGAACAAATTGGACAGCGATTTGTCTGAAATGGGATAGAGCTTTCTGCCTGAGCAGGGGGCTGGACTAAAAGACCTCCAAGGTCCCTTCCAACTCTGATATTCTGTTATTCTTTTGCCTTCCCTTCCTTCCTTCCTTCCTCCCTCTCCTCCCTTCCCTTCCCTTTTCCTTCCCTCCCTCCCTCCCTGGAGGTTTCTAAGAAGAGATTGGACAGCGATTTGTCTGAAATGGGACAGAGCTTTCTGCCTGAGCAGGGGGCTGGACTAGAAGACCTCCCAGGTCCCTTCCAACTCTTGCTATTCTCTCTCTCTGCCCCCCCCCCCCCAAAAAAAAGCTTAACGAAGTCGAGGACTACCTCCCGCCTGGGAAAAAAACTTTTTTGGCAGACAGAAGACAAAGAAAGTTGGAAGGGACCTTGGAGGTCTTCTAGTCCAACCTCGGGGGGGTGGGGGCAGGTGGGAGAAAGCTGCTTCTGGTGAACTGCCGACTTGCCTTTGCAGTAAGTGTAGAGGTCCAACACGCAGCAGGTCCCCACCACCGCCTCCAGAGGGATGATCTCGTACAGCGGCACCCGGAAGAGCTCGTTGTGGTAGAACTTGCGGGAGGGCGAGTGGTGGGTTTCGTGCGGGCGGAAGTAGTGGTGGCCGAAGGCAAACCGTTCTCCCCTGCAGGAAGGCGAGAAGCGGAGAGAGTTCACCCTAAAGCTGCTGTGCTCAACGAGGAGGTTTTTGGGGGGGAATTTGAACTCAAGAGCTCGTTGCTGATTGTTGCTCGAAGGCAGCTTAAAGTTTTAGCAACTTTAAGAGGGGTGGACTTCAACTTCCAGAATTCCCCAGCCAGGGTGCTTTAAGAAGGGTGGACTTCAACTCCCAGAATCCCCCAGCCAGTGTGCTTTAAGAGGGGTGGACTTCAACTCCCAGAATCCCCTGGGTCAACAGGCTTTAAGAAGGGTGGACTTCAACTCCCAGAATCCCCCAGCCAGCCTGTTTTAAGAGGGGTGGACTTCAACTCCCAGAATCCCCCAGCCAGCGTGCTTTAAGAGGGGTGGACTTCAACTCCCAGAATCCCCTGGGCCAACAGGCTTTAATAGGGGTGGACTTCAACTCCCAGAATCCTCCAGCCAGCCTGTTTTAAGAGGGGTGGACTTCAATTTCCAGAATCCCCCAGCCAGCGTGCTTTAAGAGGGGTGGACTTCAACTCCCAGAATCCCCTGGGCCAACAGGCTTTAAGAGGGGTGGGCTTCAACTCCCAGAATCCCCTGGGCCAACAGGCTTTAAGAGGGGTGGACTTCAACTCCCAGAATCCCCCAGCCAGCCTGTTTTAAGAGGGGTGGACTTCAACTTCCAGAAATCATAGCTTAAGTGGCATGCGCTTCAAGTCCCAGAATCCCATGCTGGCTGAGGAATTCTGGGACCCCACTTTTTAAAAGCGTCCAGCCCTGTTCTAAGGGATGAATGGTTTACCTATTAGGGGAAGTTTTTATCTCTTCAAAACTTGGGATCTGCTGGCCGAAAGAAACAAGAGAGAAATCTTCCACGTGGGCTATGAATTTATGGCGTCCCCCGCAGCCACCTCCAATATGGCTGAGAAATAGTTATTTTTTCCCCCTTTTTTTTGTGCGTGTTTTTGGCCGTCGGAAGGTGGAGAAACTCACTTCTCGTTTTTCCACAGCTTCTCAATCCGGAAGATATCCAGCCTGTCGCGGTTGATGTGGGACAGTAGGCGGTACGACTGCCGGACTGGGTGGCCGTCGGGGGTCCTTCGGCTGTCTCGCATCAGGTACACGCAGTCTCCTGCGGGCAGGAAGGAGAGAAAGAACTCAATAAGGAAAAAGCAAAATAAAAAAAATCAAAGGAAAAGAGAGAGAAAGAATCCTAACGGGATCTGACTCTCTATTCCCAACAGCGAGTTTGGACGTTGAGTGCCTTCCCCACGCAGCGTCTTTGGGACTGGACGTGGGGATAAAATGGACTTTAAGGGGTCCAGTTGTAGCTTTCCTGGCTCAGAAGGGGGGATAAGACCCAGTGGTCACCTTGTCTATTGAGCGCTGGCTTGTGAAAATAGAAAATTAATAAAACATTTATTAAAAAATAAAAAATAAAAAGAGGGAAGCACCCGAGAAAAAGCCGAGGTGGAGGGTTAAGGAAAGAAACGGTCGCGAGGGAAGCAGCAGGAAAGAGGCAGCCGCGACTCAGGACCACGAGGGAGCCCAACGCTTCCGTCGCTAAGCGAGACAACTGTTAAAAGTGAATGGCGCTCCATTTGACCACCTTCCTTGGCGCAGCTGCCAACAGAATCGCTGCAGGGTTTAATTTAGGAACGAGGCTGTTAAAAAATGAATTGATTTTGCGGGTTGGAAGGTCGCAAACAAAAAAAAGGGGATAAAGTGACCGTGGGACGCTGCAACCGTCGTAAACAGGAGCCGGTTGCCAAACGGCCAAACTTTGAACGGTGGGGATGCTGCGACGGCCGTTAAGCCTGAAAAAACGGCCGTGAGCCCCTTCCTCTTAAAGGCAGCTTCGTATTTACCTGTGCCTGGACCCCCCTCACCAGTGGCCGAGAGAGAATCTGAAGGCCCTGAAGAGAAGGCCAGAGCTATCCATCCCCCCAGCCCTGTTGGCTGCCTCTCACTCCCCCGGGGAAGAGACACCCACCTTGACATAGCAAGAGATCGTCCCGCAACAGGCAGATGAAGTAAACGCAGCCAGGCTGGGTGTAATGAGGCCGGGGAATCATCGGTACCTCCTAAGGGGAGAGGAGAGAAAAAGGCGAGAAAAGGGTCGTGAAAAAGAAAAAAGAGAAAGAAAACTCCTAGAAATTGGTTTAAAGTTTTGCCAACAGGAAAAGAGCCACTTTGGTCGAGTGGGTGAAGCAATTCGGCTAGAAATTGGGAGTTCTAGTCCGGCCTTAGGCACGAAAGCCGGCTGGGGGACTTTGGACTACCGTATTTTCCGGCGCATAAGACGACTTTCTAAACCCTGAAAATCTTCTCAAAAGTCGGGGGTCGTCTCTTATACGCCCAGTCGTCTTATACGCCGGAAAATACGGGTATTCTATTTTATTTCTTTACACATGTGGTTTGGCATATTACTCATCACGTTTCCTCTCCCTCCCCCCTCTCTCTCGCTCAAACTCTATATTTTAACTGGAAAAGTTGGGGGTCGTCTTATACGCCGGAAAATACGGTAATCATCGGGAGACGGTGAGTTCTAGTCCTGCCTTGACATGAAAGCTGGCTGGGTGACTTTGGGCCAATCGCCAGGAGACGGTGAATTCTAGTCCCGCCTTAGTCATGAAAGCCAACTGGGTGACTTTGGGCCAATCACTGGCAGATGGTGAATTCTAGTTCCTCCTTAGGGATGAAAAGCCGGTTGGGTGACTTTGGGCCAATCACCAGGAGACGGTGAATTCTAGTCCCGCCTTAGAAATGAAAGCCAACTGGGTGACTTTGGGCCAATCACCAGGAGACGGTGAATTCTAGTCCTGCCTTGACATGAAAGCTGGCTGGGTGACTTTGGGCCAATCGCCAGGAGACAGTGAATTCTAGTCCCGCCTTAGGCATGAAAGCCAGCTGGGTGACTCTAGGCCAGTCCCTCTCAGCCCAGCCCACCTCACAGTGTTGTTATTGTGAGGAAAATAGGATGAGGAAATATTGTGTTGCCTGGAGTTATTTGTGAAAAAACATGAGATGTTTCTCTCTTTCTCTCTCTCTGTCTGTCTGTGTCTCTCTCCCTCCCTCCCTCCCTCCAGACACTTACCCGATCCACTGTGCGAAGCTCGCACTGTTCACACAGATAGTGCTCGACATCCGAGTTCACGCCCATGCAGTCACAGTGCTGCCACACCTGCGAGAGAAAGGGAGGCCTCAGGAAACACTGGGAAAGAAATCTTGGCTTGGTAGACGAGGGGGAAAAAATGTATTATAGAAAGAAAAGAAGAAAAAAAAACCCAGCAGAATCTCCCCACTCAGAAGCTTGGAATATGCCTGGCTAATTTCAGCCAAAGTGAGCAGTCCTGACCTAACCCCGAGCAACGAAAAAAACAGCTTCGCTTATTGCATTTTGCAAAAAAATATATATATAAAAAATAAAACCCCTTACCAAACAGTAAAGAGTCCAGCTTCTTACTATCTTAAGTATTCCCAAAGAGGGGATCCTGTTGCTTTTAAACCAGGGTTTCCTAACCTTGGCAACTTTAAGATGCCTGGATTTCAACTCCCAGAATTCCAGGCGTCTTAAAGTCGTCAAGGTTGGGGAACCCAGTTTGAGGTCAAATCCAGAGGGATTTTCTCCAATTTTGGAGAGCTGTAGTGGGAAAGCTGCCCCTCTCCCGAGGGTCCGGGCAGGGCAGGGGGTTCCTCCGGGGCCCCTCACCATGCACTTGTCACACTGGATCATGAGCCCTTCGTCTTTGTACAAGCCGCAGATGCAACGGATCACGTCTTCGTCCTTCTCGTGCCCGTTCTCCTTCTCGCACAGAGAGGTCTCGCTGCTGTCCGCCTCGCTGGCCGTCTCGCCCACGATCTCGTCGATCTGAGCGGCGGCTTCGTGGCGAGCGTTGTAGTAGGCTTTCCGCAGCCGGCAGACGTCCCGCCCGATGGGAGACTTGCGGCCGTAGTATTTCTGCCCCCCCCCCAAAAAAAAGAGAGAGAAAAGACCGTCACAGCCCGTAAATCCAAAAATCTAGACGTTCTTTGGTAAGTTGCTAGTCCTCATGGGGGCCCCAGTTACAAGAGGTCTCAGTTGCTCCGACATATTAGATTTCTTCCTGGTGGTTAGAGCTGGACATGCCTGGAGGTTTTCCTTGGAGCTCTGTTTTTTTCCCTCTTCTTCTAGTTGATAACCAAATTTGAACATACTGTCCATTTATTCCTGAGGCATCTCACTCCCCCCAACCCCCATCCCATAGTAAGAGTGGCCTCCATAACCCTCTAAAAGACTAGCAAATTATGAAGTGACAGAAAGGAGAAAAAAAAAGGCATTAAATAACAAATGAAGAGGACCATTTTTGTTAGCCATTTTTAGTTTTCATTAAACGGTGCCATCCGTTTCGTTCTAGGGTTGAGCCTTGTCAAGCTAGACTAGTGTTTCAGGCAGGTGAAGGGGGAGGGGCTTCCGCTCCCAGAATTCCCCAGCCAGCCTGATTTAAGATGGACTTCAATTCCCAGAATCCCCCAACTAGCATGCTTTAAGGGGGATGGGCTTCCACTCCCAGAATTCCCCAGCCAGCCTGCTTTTAGCTAGGTGGACTTCCAGAATCCCCCAGCCAGCAGGCTTTAAGATGGGTGGACTTCAATTCCCAGAATCCCCCAACCAGTATGCTTTAGCTGGATTTCAACTCCCAGAATTCCCCAGCCAGGAAGCTTTAAGATGGACTTCAATTTCCAGACTCCTCCAGCCAGCCTGCTTTAAGAGGGCTGGGCTTCAACTCCCAGAATTCCCCAGCCAGCCTGCTTTTAGCTAGGTGGACTTCCACTCCCAGAATCCCCCAGCCAGCAGGCTTTAAGATGGGCGAACTTCAACTCCCAGAATTCCCCAGCCAGGAAGCTTTTAAGATAAGCGGACTTCAACTCCCACAATTCCCTAGCTGGCTTGATTGAAGATAAATGGACTTCAGCTCCCAGAATTCCCCAGCCAGCCTGCTTCAAGATGGGGGGGGGACTTCCAACTCCTAGACTGGCTGGGGAATTCTGGGAGTTGATGTCCACCCATCTTAAAGGTGCTGACCTTGAGAAGACAGTGCTAGACTCCCTGCTCCCAGGTGCCACGTTATTCCCAGCGCGGAAGCAAAATAAACCAAGAGCCAGGAATCTTTGAGGAGGGAGAGGGTGTGGGGGGTTTTTTTTTTGGGGGGGGGGGAAGAGACTCTTCCTTGGTTCCAGACAGCCAAGCCCTCGGCCGACTCACCTCGGCGTTCCGGAAGACCTTCAACATATCCCCGTCAAAAGCTTCCACAGTTTTGTAGTATCCCGTCAGGATCTGCTTCTCAATGGTGGTGAGATCCAGGGGATCCGAGATCTTCTCATAGTAATCAGCGTTC
>NW_015389094.1:29215-30930 GCF_001527695.2 Protobothrops mucrosquamatus | reverse complement strand
TTTTTTTGGGGGGGGGGGAAGAGACTCTTCCTTGGTTCCAGACAGCCAAGCCCTCGGCCGACTCACCTCGGCGTTCCGGAAGACCTTCAACATATCCCCGTCAAAAGCTTCCACAGTTTTGTAGTATCCCGTCAGGATCTGCTTCTCAATGGTGGTGAGATCCAGGGGATCCGAGATCTTCTCATAGTAATCAGCGTTCCTGGACCGGGGGTGGGGGGTGGGGGAGAGGTTGGAAACACCCGGTTTGAACACTCGAGTTGGGGGGAGGGTCCACCCACTCCCCCCTTTGGGAAGAGGACTTACTTTTTTTTCGGAGGAAGCAGCAGCAAAGGGGTGGCCAGGACTTGCCGGGAGGAATCTGGAGAGGAGGAGAGACGGCCGTGAGGACGATGGAGACGTCCAAAGCCTCCTGAGATATGGTCAGATGGCCTTCAGCCCTGGCGGCGTTCCTCTGAACGCCCTGGGTTTGGAGACCCTGTTTATCGTGGGGATGGGGACCATGGGGGGGGGGAAGGAACAAAGGCTGGGAATGGGGACTGTAGTCCGAACCACGTTGGGGAGGGATGGAGGAGCAACTGCTTAAACAGCTTCAATGGAGGAAGCCTTCGGCAAAGAGCAGCGCTCTTAAGAAGCCTACAACACAGCAAGAGGTAGAAGACAAGGAGAAGGACAAGGACAACCGGGTGGAGGGATTCCAGGGCAGTGAGTAGAGGGGTGGAGGACTTGAAGGGCCAGGGTGAGGGGGGTCATCCAGCCCCAGACGCTCCCAATGCCGGTGTTTATAAGGAAGGGCAAAACTCAAGATCAGGGTGGAGAAAGCCGGGTGTAATTCCCGCAAAAAACATCAGCCGCAGATGGAAGGAGGGAACCCCACCCCACAAATTGGTAATTTGGATTTATCGGCTCCAGAAGGAAAGTACCGAACAGCTAGTAATGATGGTGCTACTTGGCTTGGAGTAATGAAAGGTCTGCTGGAAAACCACCAGGCTCAGAGAACAACGAGGACCTCATGGTCCTCCTCCTCCTCTTCCTCCTCCTCCCTCCCTCCCTCCCTCCCTCCCTTCCCATTCTTATTCTCATTCTCCTCCACTCACTCCCTTCCAGCACTGATGATGTTCCCTAGTTGGGTCATGAAAAGTCTCCAAGAAAACAGCCAACCTCAGAGACCACCATGGACTCCACAATCCTTCTCCTCCTCCTCCTCTCTGCAAACCCCACTCCCTTCTAGCACTGATGATGTTCCCTAGTTGGGTCATGAAATGTCTGCAAGAAAACAACTAAGCTTAGAGACCACCAAGGACCCCATAGTCCTCCTCTTCCTCCATCGCAAACCCCACTCCCTTCCAGCACTGACGACGTTCCCTAGTTGGGTCATGAAACGTCTGCAAGGAAACCACCCAGCTCAGAGAGCGCCAAAGAGCCCAGTAAAGTACCAAGTTCGCAACTCTGAAGCCCTGCAAGTTAACCTGTCCTTTCCTGCTTTAAGCCTCCTTCAACCTTTGTCCTGGGTTCAAGGAGACTCTGCCCAAAGTTTGGGTTCGAATTCGGGTCCTCCTGCTGCCGTCACCTTTGTAGGCCATGATGCCGTCGCAAATCTCCTTGAAGATCTGCGCAAGGCGTGCCGCTCGGGCTACTTCCAGGTTTTCTTCGGCGGCTGCCAACCGTCGCGTCCTGACCGAACGGGCGGTCTGCAGGGCGGAGAACTGGGTCATGAA
>NW_015389094.1:17677-27488 GCF_001527695.2 Protobothrops mucrosquamatus | reverse complement strand
GACTCCGAGGGGCTCGGAGAACAGGGCTCAAGAGGCCGGACCCTTACCCGACTTGATGTTGCCGTCGTCCCGACACATCCCATTCCAGCGGGTGTACAAGGAGGGCGAGTGGAGGTTGTCGCTGACGTGCTTGACTTCCTCCTGCTTCTGACGGATCTTGTCCCAGTTGCGCACCAGGAAAACGTGGTGTTTCAGCACAAAATTCCTAGAAGAGGAGGGGGGGGTCAGAGAGTGGGGAGGAGGGAGAGTGGGGGAAACCTCAGCCACTGCTGCAGATGGTGGTGATGAAGAGGTGGCTGCTTTCAAAGGTTGAGGGCTGATTGGACGGGGAGAAAAATGAGGGGGGGGGGTTGCTTCGTTCTCCGAGCTTGTGGGTCGGTTTCTGGACGTTTCGTTACCAAGCTAGGCAACATCTTCAGTGAAATGGAGAGGATGTCGGTGCTTGACCCCTCCCAAGACCCTCGTCTGGCACGACCCACACCTCACCCACCCCAAGACCACCCTTGGGGTGAGGAGGCTGCAAAGCACCCAGGCTGGGGCGCCAGCGGCCCTTCCCTTCTCCTCACCTTTCCCTGTTGGACATGGGCTTCATCTGCAGGTGGGGGGTCAACCGAGTTGGGGGGGCGGAGTTCTCCCCGGGGTCTTCCGGAACGTGGCCCTTCTGGAAAACAAGAGTGATGTTTCTGGCAGGGAGGGAGGGAAGTCTTCAGAGAGAGAGAGAGAAAGCTAAATTGGGGGGGGGGGCGCACCCAGGTTCCAAACTCTGCTTCACCACGGGCAGGAAATGATTTTCCCTTTTGTGATCTTCTGACGTGCAAAATCAATTGGGGGGGGGAAAATAATCCAGATTCGCTGAAGGACCACGTGGCTAATTTAACAAGGGCAAAGCTCACTTAACTGAAGTCACACTTAGCAGCAGAAAAGTTGGGCTCCCTCGTGATTGAAAGTCGTAACTGCCTGTACCTTTTTTGGGGGGGCGGGGGGAATCCATCGTAACTTTGATCGCTAATCGGCTGGTCGTTAAACGAGGACCTTGGGAAGCTAATTGGCTAAGCTCTCCGATGAGGATCTTCCTCTGAAATGTTTATCTATATCATCTATATCTATCTCTATCTATCTCTGTCTATCTATCTCTGCCTGTCTGTCTATCTCTATCTCTATCTCATCTATTTATCTATGTCTGTCTGTCTGTCTCTATCTCATCTATGTCTGTCTGTCTATCTATCTCTATCTCTCTCATCTATCTATCTATCTATGTCTGTCTATCTGTCTATCTGTCTATCTTTCTATCTTTCTATCTATCTATCTATCTATCTATCTATCTATCTATCTATCTATCTATCTCATCTATCTATCTATCTATCTATCTATCTATCTATCTATCTATCTCATCTATCTGTCTGTCTGTCTGTCTGTCTGTCTGTCTGTCTGTCTGTCTGTCTGTCTCTCTCTCTCTCTCTCTCTATCTCATCTGTCTGTCTGTCTGTCTGTCTGTCTGTCTATCTATCTATCTATCTATCTATCTATCTATCTATCTATCTATCTATCTATCTATCTATCTATCTATCTATCTATCTATCTATCTATCTATCTATCTTATCTATCTCTATTTCATCTATCTATTTTTTGGAACCTCACGCGCCTCCGACCAACGCTAAACGGCCAGGGTGGACGTGGGGTAGGGGCTCACCCTCTTTTTCAACTTGTGCTTCGACTTCCTCTTCTCTTTGGACCGGCTGGGCCGCCTCTGGGCTGGGACCATCTGGTTGCCTTTGTTGAGCAGGCCGTTCATTCGCTGGCTCTTGCCGCCGATGATCCCCCGGCATTTTTCGAAGCCGCACTTGCAGAGTTGCTAAGAGGAGGAAAAGGGGGCGCCTGTTTCAATGGTGTGTGTGTGTGTGCATGGAGGAAAACGGGGTGCGTGTTTCAATGGGGGGGGAGCCCTCGCCGAAGAGAGGAAGCTGGGCAGCTCCGAGTGATCCAACAGACCCAGCCGCACCCCTTCTTTGTTTCGTGTTTATCCCGCCTTTCCAGGCAGTCCTCGACTTACAGCGCTTCGTTTAGTGATGACGGCGCCACAAAAAAGGGACTTTACCACCATTGCTCGCGCTGAGGGCCATCGTGGCAACCCTGTGGTCACGGGGTCAAAATTGAAACGCTTGGGCAACCGGTTCATGTTTATGACGGCCGCAGCGTCCCGTGTGTGTGTCTGTCTGTGTGTGTGACGTGATCCCCTTTTGCGGCCTTCTGACAAGCCAACGAAGGAAGCCAGATTCACTTAACGTCCGTGTGACTAACTTAACAACGGGGGCAGGAAAGGTGGTAGAAAAAGGGTGCAAAACTCATTGAACGACCGTCTCGCTTAGGAGGAGAAATCCTGGGCTCCTTTGTGGCCGTTAAGTCGAGGACTATTGTATTTTATTTGTAAGTAACTCAAGGCAGCAAAGAGATGTAATTCTCTTTCCTCTTTCTATTTCCCCCCCCACACACGACAATCCTGCAAGGCGGGCTGGGCTGAGAGGGAGGGGCTGGCCCAAAGTCACCCAGCTGGCAGAAGAGGATCCAGAGCAGAGACCCCCCCCAGCCCCGTGCGCCCCTCACCTGCTTTTCCATGTTGAAGGAGTGGAAATTGTAGTCGTAAGTCAGCTCGGTGCCGGCCGGCATGTCCTTCAAAGCGTAGAGGCCGATCCGGTAAACGCCGTTGACCGACCTGGAGAGAAAGGAAGGAAAACCGGAAACGCCGTTAAAAAACAACAACAACCCTAGTTTCTCTTATTCTCTTATTTAAGAGAAACTAGGGGCACCTGAATAGTAAATAAATATGTTAGTTTAAGTCTAAACATTTGAATTCTAAAGAAGTGATTCTGATGTTGCATTGTATAACGGCAGCAAGGTTATTGGTTGCTCAAAACTGGAAGAAAGAGGTATTACCTACTATGGATGATTGGAGAATGACGGTGTCGTACTTCGCAGAAATGGCTAAGATTTCCGCATACTTGAAAGATCAATCTCAAGAAAAAATTATTTTGGTTCGGAGAAGATGGATAGATTATATTCAGAGAAAGTATGAGATGAATAAATATTATATAGCCTTTGAGTAGACTTTATATTATTTTTATTTATTTATTATAATTTATGTAGTTATATTATTATTCATTATATGGTTATTGTATATATTTTATGGTTATGTTAAGTTGATATTTGTTTATTTGTTTTTAGAGTTAAAGTATGTTTATATTTGATTGTATTATGGCTGGGTAGTTTTAATTAGACTTGGGATGATATGTGCTTAACCCTGTATTCCAGTTCTGGGAAGTCCGGGGGGGGGGAAGAGGGGGGATGAAGGAGGGTAGAGATATGTAAAAGTTGGTGTATTAAAATGTCGCAGAGAAGTAATGTAAAGTTTTATGAAAAGGAGATGCTCGGCCAGTACCCCCAAACTGCATCCGAAGGATGAGAAAAGGAAGGAGGTGGGATGTGTGGGGTAGTTGGAAGAGAGGAGAGAGGTGTAGGTAGGAGGACAGGAGGGGAGGAGGGAAGTAGGTAGGAAGGGTGAAAGAGAGGGTGGATGCAGGGTGGGGGGGGCTGCCGAGCTGCTCTGAAATTTTTATGTCTATATTTAATATGATTTTTTTTTTTACTAATGTATACCATATTTGTATTAAGACTTTGGGGGGGGTAGTTGAAAAATTAATAAAAAGTTTTTATTGAAGTCTAAACATTTGAAAAATTAATAAAGCGTAAAACAGGATCTTATGGGATAGATAGTAAGTTGTTGAAAACTTTTATTGATTAATGGAATTTATATGTAGAGATGTATTAACAAATGAATTTGTTTTAGAAATGTATTAATTGGATTATTATACACCAAATAGATAGAAAGTGTTAGTTTAAGTCTAAACATTTGAAAAATTAATAAAGCGTAAAACAGGATCTTATGGGATAGATAATGAGCTGATGAAAATTTTTATTGATTAATGGAATTTACATGTAGAGATGTATTAACGAATGAATTTGTTTTAGGAATGTATTAATTTGATTACAATATCCTAAATAGATAGAGAGGGACATTTCAAGGAATATTGTGTGAGCTGTATATTTATAATGTTATTGTTTTTTAACTGATTACCCTATCTCCACGTTGGTTCTTAAGCCTTGTTGGTGTAAAATGGAAAACTAATAAAAATTGTTTATAATAATAATTTAAAAAAACCCACCACCTAACAGCTGGGTTGTTAATGCATTGCTCCGCCGGTTGGCACAGATAGTCCTTGACTTATGACCAAACATGGAGCCCCAGATTTCTGCTACTAAGTGAGGCAGTTGTGAAGGGAGTTTTTGCACCCTTTTGGCGGACCTTCGCCGCGGTTGTGAAATGAATCGCCGCAGCGGTGAATTGCAAGAACACGGGTTGTTAAATGAATCCAGCTTCCCTCATTGGCTTTGCTTGTCAGGAGGACCCCGCTGGGACCTTGCGACCGTCATAAATGTGAGTCAGTTACCAAAGGTTTGAATGTTGATCCGGGGACCGCGAGGATGGGGTTTCGCGTGCGTGAATCAAAGGTCCTAAGCCCCTTTTTCCCAGTGCTGTCGTAACTTCGGACAGTCACTAAACGAAACGTCGTAGGCCGAGGACTGCCGGCGCTTGAGCTTCGGTTTGCTTTCTGGAGCACAGGAAGGCAGGAGAGGCTCCCCGACAGGTGCAGGGGCGCACTTACCATTTCTGCATCTCACAGTTGGGGTTGCAGCTGTGGTTGATGAAGCGGGCCTCGTTGCCCATCCGATAGCTGTCAATCACCATGCCGCTGTCCAGGTTGAGGCAGTAGTGATCGCTGTGGTTGTGGTACTGCTCGATCATCCGGTTCCTGAAAAGCCAACACACCTGAGCAGGGGATGGACTAGAAGACCTCCCAGGTCCCTTCCAACTCTGTTACTCTGTATTCTGAGCAGGGGGATGGACTAGAAGACTTCCGAGGTCCCTTCCAACTCTGTTATCCTGTTATTCTGAGCAGGGGGTTGGACTAGAAGACCTCCGAGGTCCCTTCCAATTCTTTTATTTTGTGTTCTGAGCAGGGGGTTGGACTAGAAGACCTCCAAGGTCCCTTCCAACTCTGTTATTCTGAGCAGGGGGCTGGACTAGAAGACCTCCAAGGTCCCTTCCAATTCTTTTATTTTGTGTTCTGAGCAGGGGGTTGGACTAGAAGACCTCCGAGGTCCCTTTCAACTCTGTTATTCTGAGCAGGGGGCTGGACTAGAAGACCTCCAAGGTCCCTTCCAATTCTTTTATTTTGTGTTCTGAGCAGGGGGTTGGACTAGAAGACCTCCGAGGTCCCTTTCAACTGTTACTCTGTATTCTGAGCAGGGGGTTGGACTAGAAGACCTCCGAGGTCCCTTCCGTTACTCTGTTATTCTGCTCTGGTGGAGCTGATCTAGGCATTTCTCCCCACCTTCCTCTCCCACGCAGCAGGGAGGATCCCAAATCATCCTTCCGGCCGGCGTTTACCTGAATTCCTGCTCGCTGACGACGAGAGGGTTCATGAGTTACTACTTGACGGGCCGGAACTCCCTGAGGAACCATGCCTACGGGGTCGGAAAGAGGAGGCGGGCCTTCGCAAGGTCTGTGACCTGGGTGAGCACGGAGACTTACGCGACCAACGTCGTGACGAGAGGCGTCCCTGTCCACAACCCGCTCGTGAGCCGTTTCTAGTAGGACTCCCGTCTCTCTAAGAGAAAGAGAGAAAGAGAAAGAGAGAGAGAGAGAGAGAGAGAGAGAGAGAGAGAGAGAGAGAGAGAGAGAGAGAGAGAGAGAGAGAGAGAGAGAGAGAGAGAGAGATTCAGACACACAGCTGGCTCAGGAAATCTGGGAGTTGAAGTCCACAAGTCCTAAAGAGGGGGGGGGATCGTTCCCCACCCGATTTAACCCGTAAGAAACACAAGTGCTGGGTTCGAGTCCACCGCCTACCTGTTCAAACAGTCATCCAGGCATCCGCTTTTCCGGCTGTCTTCGGGTTGTTTGCAGTTGCAAGTGGTGGCTTCGTAACCAGAAAAAGGTTTCACATCTACATAAACGTCTGCGGGTGGGTGGGGAAAAAAAAAAAAGGCACAGGATGAGGGAGGGATCCTAAATCTATCCCAGGAAAAAAGGCACAGGATGAGGGAGGGATCCTAAATCCAGCTGGGGGGGGGCAAGGCACAGGATGAGGGAGGGATCCTAAATCCATCCCAGGAAAAAAAGCACAGGATGAGGGAGGGATCCTAAATCCATCTCAGGAAAAAAGGCACAGGATGAGGGAGGGATCCTAAATCCATCCCAGGAAAGAGAGAAAGGGATGAGGGAGGGATGAGGGAGGGATCCTAAATCCATCCCAGGAAAAAAGGCACAGGATGAGGGAGGGATCCTAAATCCATCCCAGGAAAAAAGGCACAGGATGAGGGAGGGATCCTAAATCCATCTCAGGAAAAAAGGCACAGGATGAGGGAGGGATCCTAAATCTAGCCCAAGATGGAAGGCTTCAAATTTAAAAGGCTTTTCTCACCCTGGCCCAAATTTCAAGCTATCTGCCAAACAAGACAGCCTAAACACGACATAAAGAGCAAGGAAGGTGGGTTCGGATGCCTTGAAAGGGAAGCTGTGCTCCCCATTTCTGGGGGACCCCCCCCCCAAAAAAAAGCCGTTATAAACGCAGGCGGACTTACTTGAACGGATTTTTTTATAAAGTGGGACGTCTGGCTTTTTATACAGCTGAAACAAAAGGGAGAAAGACTGTTGATTACGTCACACAATCGAGGGCCTCAGAATAAGAGAGCTGGAAGGGACCTTGGAGGTCTTCTAGTCCAGCCCTCTGCTCATTCAAAGTAAGGTGGGTGGGGTTGGTTTTTTTTGGCGCTTTTCATAAAAGGGAGATCGGGCTGCGGGCCGCCAAGGGAGGCTACAAGATGTCAGATACAGACTCCTGATTTTTGCTGTAGTTGTTTTAAAACAGAAAAGAAAAAGTCAAGAGAAATATAAGGTCGCAAGAGGGGATCGCGTGACTCTGGGACGCCGCGACCGTCATAAATACGAGTCGGCTGACAAGTGTCTGCACACATATTTAGGGAATGGCCAGCTTGGGGAAAAGCCGAACGAAGACATAGAGATGTTTTGATTTTGCAGCGAATTATCCAATAATCCACATTTATTTTCTTCCCGGCCGGGCTGCTGGCTGCAAGGGAGCAATTTGATTCCCCCAGGAGGAAAAGGAGAGTCCAGGAAAGCAGACTGGGCAAAGTCGAAATCTTGGCCTTTTAAAGCAGTTTTCCCCTTTCCTGCATGGACCACCAAGGCTGGCTCTGAACTGTAGGAGGAGAAGCCCCTTCTCCTTTTCCCAAAAATTCGGGTTTAAGGTGGGAGAAACGAAACGAAGAAAATGGAAATAGAGAGAGAGAAAGGGGAGAAAAAAAAGAGCTTTTTTCCCTCTCTTGGGCCCTGATCCAAGAAAAATAAGGCCTGAAATTTATTTTTTTTTCCAGGACTGTTGGCAGAACATCTAAATTCTCCAGAGGGGTGTCTCACACTCACACACACACACATATCCACGCACAACACATCCTTGCCCAAAGGCGCTGTCAGAATAAAAGTCCCCAGCAGGGATTAAGAGCTGAGGTCTTTTGCCAGCTGTTGTTGCTCGGCACGGCAGTCAAGTCGGGCGGGCGGGAAGCAGAGGCTGGCATGGCTAGAGGTGATGGAAGCTGTTTTGTGTTAAATCTGTTATCTTCAACATCTTCCCTTCCTTTTCTCTCTCTCTCTCTCTCTAAAAACCCATCACCACCGTTAACAAAAGACAGCTGGCTGAATTCAAGATGCCTTTTGCAAACAGAATCCCAGCCGACCACCTGCGAGATTCGAACCGGGCACCGGTCTTAACCCCTTACCTGGTTATGCTTCCACTGCCAGAGAATGTCGTAAGGCAACTGAAAGTCGATTCGCTTCTGCCGAAGGTATTTTCCTGCAGGATGGGAGAGAAGAAAGGCATCTGATCAGAACGGAGCTGGCAGGGGCCCTCCGAGGCCATCTAGTCCAACCCCCCTGCTCAAGCAGGAGAGCCTGGGCCATTTCAGATAGTCGGCTGTCGGGTCTGTTCTTGAAAACCTCCAGTGTTGTCACACCCACAGCCTGTTCCACTGGTTCATTGTCTTCACTGTTAGGAAGTTTCTCCTTAATTCCAGGTTGCTTCTCTCCTTGATCGGTTTCCATCCGTCGTTTCTTGTCCTGCTCTCTGGTGCTTTGGAAAATAAACTGACCCCCCCTTCTTTGTGGCAGCCCCCCAAATACTGGAATATTAGGTCACCCCTAGTCCTTCTTTTCTCTAGACTAGCCACTCCCCAATCCTGCAACCGTTCTTCCTGTGTTTTAGTCTCCAGGCCTTTAATCATCTTAGTTGGTCTTCTTAGCATTTTTATTTTGGGTTTTTTTTCCCCACCTAGGTGTAAAAATCTTGCTTTTCTCCACATATCCAATATTAGTATCATTTGGCAAACAGCCCCCAAAGGTGCCTTCTCAAAAGGCAACTGGACTCTGTTCTCCCTTGAGGACGTTTCGCTCCTCACCCAAGCAGCTTCTTCGGTTCTGACCGACGGGCGGAGGATGGAAGGGTTGATATTCCTTGCGGTCATCTGGACGATAGCGCTCCCTCTCCTTCCATCCTCTGCCCTTTGGACAGAATTGTAGAAGCTCCTGGGCTGTGGCTGTGCATTCTGGGATTCCAAGCTCGGCGCTCTGGAGCCACGGAAGTGAGCGGGCCCCGTTTAGAGTCGGGACGTCTTTGCGAAAGAGGCGAAGGGGGAGGGGAGGGGCGTCTTTCCAACGGGGCTCTTAAAATGTGTTCGGTGCTCGGCCAGTTCCAGGAAGCGGCTGAATCCGCTGGGAATCTGTTTTCACTTCTATGACCTCACCGGAGGAAACAAAAGCCTCTTTCAAGAGGCTGGCGACGGGCCCGGGGAATGGGGAGCGCTCCCTCTTGCCCTGGAATCAAGGAGCCACCCAACTCAGCCGGCCTCGGGCCGAGAAATAATCATCCTCGGAACGTGATCCGGGCAGGGCCAAAGAATCTCATGAAAGCAGCCTTCTCTTTCCAGCAGGGTCCAAGGAGAACGGCAGGGTGGGATCGGAGAAGGGAAGAAGGGATCCATCTGTTAAGTCCCTCTCTTCCCGATTCACAAATCCCTACCTGGGGGGGGGGGAGATTCTCAAACAGGGGGGCCGAGCGAGATTGTCGTGGGCACTCTGCCCATGCCTCGGGGTTCCTTTGTCAAAGATGAAAGCGAGGCCCTGGAAGATCGAGGTCACAGAGGAAAAGGGGGAAACGTGCTGCTTCTCTCTCTCGTGAATTTGGGGAGGGGGAGCGCGCCGGAGGCTTGGTGGGACCGTGCGAGGTGGGTTCTGGGTTGGGGGGGGAGGAGAGAGGCCAGGCCTCTCCTGGCTGGCCCCGTTCCAGCTTATTGTTACTCTTGGCAGCCTGCCTCCATCCTCCTGTAACATGGTGGAGGGTGCTTGCCATAATTGGGGAAGAAGGCTGGCTGGGTGTAAATGTTACACTCTCCCCCCCCTCCCCTTTGCACTCCCCCCCCCCTTTGTGGGGAAATAGTCGTGCCCACACCCGCTTCGGGAATGCAGAGCCAGGACCAGCGTCCTCCTCGCGCTGATCCAGAGTTGCAAACCCTTTCAGGAAAGGAAAAGAAAAAAAACCCCACAATGGAATGGAACAAAGTCCTGCACTGCTAGATGCTTTCAAGGGGGGAAACCAGGAAGAAAGGGACTTTTTTTAAAAAAAAA
>NW_015389094.1:9528-16381 GCF_001527695.2 Protobothrops mucrosquamatus | reverse complement strand
CTCCTGGTGATTGGCCCAGAGTCACCCAGTTGGCTTTCATGCCTTAAGGCGGGACTAGAACTCCCCGTCTCCTGGTGATTGGCCGAAAGTCACCCAGCCAGCTTTTATGCTTAAGGTGGGACTAGAACCCCCGTCTCCTGGTGATTGGCCCAGAGTCACCCAGTTGGCTTCCATGCTTAAGGCGGGACTAGAACTCCCCGTCTCCTGGTGATTGGCCCAAAGTCACCCCTCTGGTTTTCAAGCCGACGGCAAAACTAGAACTCCCAACCTCCTGGTTTTTCTAGCCTGGTGCCTTAACCTCCAGATCAAACTGACTCCAATTCTAGTAAAAGAAGCTTTGGTGACCTCGGGGGCCTCTTTGTCTTGAGGTACAGCAGTCCTTGGCTAAACCCTTCACCAGACCCGCTCCCCCGGCTCCGAAGAAAGCGTCCTACTCTCTCGTAGTTCCTCCAGAGCTGAGTCAGAGAAGGAGACCTCCCCTCAAAAGCCACGGAGACGGTGGTCTTCACTCACCTACGTGAATAGGCGCGGGAAACAAGCCGTATTCGTGCTCTCCGGGCGTGTATTCCAGTTTTTCTTTCTTTAACTGGATCAGGCGGCTTTTGGGGCTAAGGAAGAGAGAGAGAGAGAGAGAGAGGGTAGGTGTGAGAGAGAATTAGAGACCGCCAAGGGTCTTCTGTCGCTAAGTGAGTCGTGCTGGATTGTATAATATATAGATTGCCACTATCGCTAAAATGAATTCGGCTTCCCCCGTTGACTCTGTTTTTTTCCTCTCTGCTGTCGGGAAGGACTGCTGAACGGACGGTCGTAAGTCAAGGACTGTAGGTTAGGTAGGAGCCTGGCCAGACCCCCTCTCTGAAGCTAGCTGATAAACACCGGCATCGATTTGACGCTCAAGGAGTTTGCGAGACTTCCCAAGGGTTCCCACGCGGAACGCCTCTTCTTAAAAAGGGGTGTCTGCTCATCAAAATGTCTCTCGGAAACGCAAGAAGGACGGCCCGTTTCCGCTACAGCCGATGTAAAATTCTGACAAGCATTTAAGATTTTTTTTGCCAATATCCTACAGCGGAGTCGACACAGCCGTTCTATCAGGTCCGCCTGATTCACCAGTTGCGGCCTTTTCTGGACCGGGACGCCTTGCGCACAGTCACTCATGCCCTGGTCACCTCCCGCCTGGACTACTGCAACGCTCTCTACATGGGGCTCCCCTTGAGGAGCACCCGGAGGCTCCAGCTAGTCCAAAATGCGGCCGCGCGGGCNTTTGTTCTTTTCAAGCTTGCTGGTCATCCACCGAATAAGTATTATTGATGGGCTGTGCCAAGCTGAAACATTCCTGAAAATAAATTGTTTTCTGGAGTGCTTTTGGATCTTTCCCTGAAAGCCGAGAGGGGCGGAGGGGCCGATAAAACCAAGTAGGAAACGTGGATGAGTCATGCATCTTGTGAGCAGAGTACTCTTTGACTTGGACGCAACTCAGGAATTTTGTGTGTGGGCTCCAGAGGAGACGGCAAGCTGAGTCCAACTGCACTGCGGGAGACGAGCGTGTCTACACTTGATGTTCCCCCTGGGCTAGGAGGGTTGAGAGAGGGGGAAGAGAGACAGGGAGGAAGGAAGGAAGGAAGGAAGGAAGGAAGGGAGGAAGGGAGGGAGGGAGGGAAGGAAGGAATGAGAGGGAAAGAGGGAGGGAAGGAGGGGAGGGGAAAAGTAAAGGGAAGGGAGGGAGAGAGGAGGAAAGGGAAAGGAAGGAATGGAAAGGAAAAGGAGGAAGGAAGGAAAAGAGAAAGAAAAAAAGGAGAGAGAGGAAGAAAAAGAAAGAGAAGGGAGGAAGGAAAGAGAAAGAAAAAGAAAGAAGATTGTGAGGGAGAGGGAGAGAAAGAGAGAGATAGAGGAAAGAAAGAAAGAAAGAAAGAAAGGAGAAAGAAAGAAAGAAAGAAAGAAAAAAGAAAGGAAGGAAGGAAGGAAGAGCAATAAGGAAGGAAAAGAAAAAACTAGAGAGAGACAGAGAGAGAGAGAGAGAGAGAGAGAGAAAGAAAGAAAGAAAGAAAGAAAGAAAGAAAGAAAGAAAGAAAGAAAGAAAGAAAGAAAGAAAGAAAGAAAGAAAAAGACACTACCAAGTCAACTCCAAACTGGCTGGTGCAAACGGTCGCTAAATGAGGACCCCCGTACTGGCAGGCCTATGAGCCTGGAAGAACCCCGCGAGGGAAAAGCGGGGTTCGCGTGACCCGGGAGGAGACCCCCTCCGCTGGCCCAACTTACTCGCTGGTCTTGTACACGTCCGAATAGAGGCCGGCCTTCTGGTACTTCTTCTTCGGAGGGCGGGCCGCTTTCTTCTCCCGCTGGACCAGGGGGGCCGAGGACGACGGCTGCTCGCCTTTCTCCGGGGGCTTCCCAGCAGCCTCCGCGGGAGGAGGAGGGGGAGGAAGGGGAGGGGGAGGAAGAGGAGGGGGAGGAGGGGGAGGAAGAGGGTCTGGAGCGGCTTCTGAAAAGCTGGAAGGAGAAATTGGGGGTGAGTCAATGGGCTGGAGAGGAGAATCCGGGGCCCACCCACTGGGACGTACGTGTGTGTGTGTGTGTGTGTGTGTGTTGCTGACGCAGGGCAAAGAAAGCCCAATCAGGAGGAGTCTGAGCTGTTGTACAGACAGTCCTCAACTTACGACTGTTCATTCAGTGACCGCGCAAAGTTACGACAGCACTGAAAAAAAGGGACTTAGGGCCGTTTTTCACACTTATCCCCGGGGTCTCGTGCTTTAAATTGGGACGCTTGGCAACTGACTCGTACTTATGGCGGTGGCAGCGTCTCCTGTCTGCGTGTGTGTGTGTGTGTGTGTGTGTGCATGTGCGGGCGTGCACAATCCCCTCTTGCCACCTTCCGACAAGCCAAGGCAATGGGGCAAGCCAGAGTCACTTAGCAACCGTTGTGTGACTAAGTTAACAACTGCAGCGCTTTGCTTTGCAACGGTGTCAAGAAACGGTCATACGACGGGGCGAAACTCACTTAACGAACGTTTCGCTTGTGGTCGTAAGCCGAGGACGGCCTGCGTTTCCCTTGAAAAGGGAGGCATCCGTCCTGCTACGATGCTGGGGCTCGGGGTCATGAGGACTACAGCCTTGTTTCCTGCCCGCCTCCCCCAAAGCCACGCCCCCCCCGGCCGCCTCCGAGCCCGGCCGTCCCACCTCGGATGGCTGTTCTGCTGCTCCTCGCCAGGGAGCGGCTTCTGCTTCTTCCTGGCCTGCTCCTCTTCCAGCCACCTCTTCCTCTTGCAGGCTTTCTCCGTCACGCCCTGGACCACCGACTCGATGGCGTCGGTCACCGTGTCGGGGCCGCGGTGGAGGAGGAGGAGGCAGCCGGGCTCGCTGCCGCCGCCGCCGAGCTCGGGGCCGAGGAAGCGGCTCACCTGGAGCCCGTGGGGAGAGAGGGCCGGCGTGGAGGGGTACTTCCTGGGCCGGCCCGGCCGGCGTTTGACAAAGTTATTGCCGGTCCGCGATTGTCTCTGAAGCTTCTTGGCTTTGAGGATTTTGTTCACGTGGTCCAAATTCTTCTTGGTGGCCAAGAGCTTGTCGTAATTGCACATCCGGCGGGCCTGGCTCTGCATGGCCTCCACCATGCTCCTCTTGAGGTGGGGCGGGGGGCAGCCGCTGGACAAGCGGCCGGAGAGGAGCGAAAGGCCGTTGTCGATGCCGCCGCTGCCGCCGGCGGGATTCCCGGGGATCAAGAGCTCGCAAGACTTCTCCCGGCCGGGGCTGCNAGTCAACGTGATCAAAGGCCAAGGTGTTTTGGTCACCAGGATGTAAGAAAGATGCTGAGACTCTGGAAAGAGTACAGAGAAGAGCAACAAAGGTGATTAGGGGACTGGAGGCTAAAACATATAAGGAACGGTTGCTGGAATTGGGTACGTCTCGTTTAATGAAGAGAAGGACCAGGGGGGACAGGATAGCAGCCTTCCAGTATCTCAGGGGCTGCCCCAAAGAAGAGGACAGCCATTGGACTGAATGCTCTGCAGGGAGCAGCATTTTAAAGGCCAAGATAGAAAAAAAAAAAGAGAGTCTTCCCTCCCTCCTGTTCCTCAAATATGTATTTATCTTTTGTTTAAATCTCAAGGCAGGGACTTGGGATCTTCTACCTATAAAATAAGAGTGGTTTTTAAAAAAAATTTATTTGTCGTCGTTCTTTTGCCTGTGCCCGCGGCTCCTGGCAATCGTCCAATGGAGCCGTCTGGCTCCTGGCCCAGCGAAGAGGAGAGCCCAACTACGTTTCAGTGGGTCCTGTTTGCAATCTGCTCCCTCGCCCTTTGGCTCACTTCTTGCTCTCTGCCCGGTTTTTTCGCGCCTGCTCCCGCTTTAAAAGCGGTCGGTCAAGCAGCTTTCAAGCACCTGGTCGCCAGCCTCCCTCTTTGCCTCCTTTCCCACTTTTTCTGTCTCCAGGTGGGATGGGGAGAGGAAAGGGTCGCTGATGATGTTGCTTAGCTTGGTCATGAAAGGTCTGCAGGAAAAGCAGCAAGCTCAGAGAGTGCCAGGGACCCCACAGTCCTCCTCTTCCTCTTCCACTCGGCAAAGCCCTGCTCCTTCTAGCACTGATGGGGTTACCTACCTGCCGAGTTTGGTGGCTTTCTAGAACTGACGACGTTACCTAGTTGGGTCGTGAAACGTCTGCAAGAAAGCAATCCAGCTCAGAGAGCACCAAGGATCCCACAGTCCTCCTCTCCCAATCCTTTCCACAAACCCCACTCCCTTCTATCACTGATGGTGTTACCTAGCTGGGTCATGAGATGTCTGCAAGAAAACCACCCAGCTCAGAGAGCACCAAGGACCCCACAGTCCTCCTCCTGCTCCCTTCTAGCACTGATGATGTTACCTAGCTGGGTCATGAGACATCTGCAAGAAAACCACCCAGCTCAGAGAGCACCAAGGATCCCACAGTCCTCCTCCTCCTCCTTTTCCTCCCCCCCCCCGCTTCCTTCTAGCATTGATGATGTTACTTAGTTGGGTCGTGAAACATCTGCAAGAAAACCACCCAGCTCAGAGAGCGTCAAGGACCCCACAGGCCTCCTCTTCCTCCCCTCTCCTTCTCCTTGGCCACTTTAAGACTTGTGGGCTTCAACTCCCATAATTTCCTGGCTGGGAGTCCACAAGTCTTAAAAGTGGCCCAGTTTGAAGACCCCCTGCCTTAGGTGAGCGGAGTTGCATTTCGCTGGCCCCCTGCCACGACTTGAGCTGGGTCAAGACCAGTTTTGGTCACCACGATGTAAAAAAGATGCTGAGACTCTAGAAAGAGTACAGAGAAGAGCAACAAAGAGGGGACTGGAGGCTAAAACATATAAGGAACGGCTGCTGGAATTGGACATGTCTAGTTTAATGAAGAGAAGGACGATGGGGGACAGGATAGCAGCGTTCCAGTATCTCAGGGGCTGCCCCCAAGAAGAGGGAGTCAAGCTATTCTCCAAAGCGCCTGAAGGCAGGACAAGAAGCAACGGGTGAAAACTAATCAACCTAGAACTAAGGAGAAACTTCCTGACAGTGAGAACAATTAACCAGTGGAACAACCTGCCTCCAGAAGCGGTGAATGCTCCAACACTGGAAGTTTTTAAGAAGAGACTGGACAGCCATTTGTCCGAAATGGTATAGGGTCTCCTGCCTGAGCAGGGGGTTGGACTAGGTGACCTCCAAGGTCCCTTCCAACTTTTTTTTTTTTTATTATTATTATTATTATTATTATTATTATTATTATTATTATTATTACGACACACCTGACTTCTTTCCGCTCAAACTCTTCTTCTTTTTGTCTTGACGATGTCCCTAAGCCTTCTCTTGCTAATATGCCCAAGGAAAACAGCCCCAATCCGGGGCGGCAGAGGAATGAAGAAATTGGAGCCTGCGTGCCTTTCATTTGAGAACCTGGTTTTCAACATCTGGAGAGTGAGCCCCAGGAATAGAAGAGGCAGGCACTGTTCCTGCTTGGACGGGTGCCCTACTCCGCCCTCTTCGCCTCTAGGCCGGGGCCTAGGAGAGTCTATTTTTGTGATTGTGTTTCTGCAACGAAGCGGTGGGTGGGTGAGATTGGGGGACAGCTGCAAGCCCCCTTCTTCCCTCTCTCGGGCACGTTTGTGCCATACCTGTCCTGTTATCTGAGAGGAGACAGGCAGGGCTGGAAGGGAAGGGGAAAAAAAAAAAGCCTGCCAGGATAAACTGTGGGGAAGAGGAAAGACGGGAGAAAAATGGATCAGCTCTCTTGACACGAAGGGACTTAATTTTGGCTAGGAAAAATGAGATCAGCCCGGCCTCTGGACGGACAAACAAAAACATGGCTGTAGCCAGAACATAAAGTGCTTCTTTCTTTCTTTCTTTCTTTCTTTTTCTTTCTTTCTCTTTCTTTCCTTCCTTCCTCTTTCTTTTCTTTCTTTCTTTCTCTTTCTTTTCTTTTTTCTTTCTTTCTTTCTCTTTCTTTCCTTCCTTCCTCTTTCTTTTCTTTCTTTCTCTTTCTTTTCTTTCTTTGTTTCTTTCCTTTCTTCCTTCCTTCCTTCTCTCCCTTTCTCTTCCTTCTTTCTTTCTCCTTCCTTCCTTTTTCTTTTTTACCAATCACCCAAAGACAGTGAGTTCTAGTCCCACCTTAGGTAGGAAAGCTCGTTGGGAAAGTTTAGGGCAGTCCCCCCCACCTCTCTCTCAGTCCAACCCACCTCACAGGCTTGTCGTTGTGGGCAAAACAGGAGGGAGGGATGGAGGGAGGGAGGGATGGAGGGAGGGAGGGAATGAAGGAAGGAAGGAAGGAAGGAAGGAAGGAAGGAAGGAAGGAAAGAAAGGAAGGAAGGAAGGAAGGAAGGGAAGGAAGGGAAGGAAGGAAGGAAGGAAGGAAGGAAGG
>NW_015389094.1:0-7405 GCF_001527695.2 Protobothrops mucrosquamatus | reverse complement strand
CCTTCCTTCTTTTCCTTCCTTTTCCTCCTTTTCTTTCCCTTCCTTCCTTTCTCCTTTTCCTTCTTTGCTTCCCTTTTTTCTTTACTTCCTTCTTCCCTCCCTCCCTCCCTCTTTCTCCTTCTCTTTCTCTCGCCTTCTTCTTTTTCTCTTTCCCTCCCTCCCTTCCTCTCCGCAAGCCCCAGTCCCTTCCAGCACCGACGACGTTGACCCAGTTTGGTCATGAAATCAATTTAGAAAGTCTGATTCAACTTCTTCTTTCGCGGCAGGTGTGGGAAAAGAGAGGCTGCTTACCTGTAAGGCCTTGCACGGCCTTCTCGCTGCCAGGTAAAGCCTCCTTCCGGAGGGGGCGGCCGAGCGATGCTTCCTGGGGGCTGAAAAGTCCTGAGCCCTCCGACAGTTTCTTGCGCCCCCCGGCCGAGCCCGTCGCGCGGCAGCTGCCTATTGCACTGGTAAACAGATTGGTGTGTTCGTCGCTACTGGCCGGCTCGGAACTCGGAGTGAACCTCCCCAACGGGAGGTTGGGGGGCGAATCGGAGCAGTCTATCTGCAAAGGGGTCTGTAGTCCCAAGGTCAGGGGGCTGCTGTCGGCGGTCTCCCGCCGGGCCCACTGCTCCTCCCGGCCCAGCAGCCCCTTGGCGGGCGAGAGGTGCGGGCAAGTCAAGTGGCAGCGGTGCTTCTCCTTATGCTTGTACCTCTCGCCCAGGGTCTCTTTCCCAAACCGGTAGCGCTTCAGGGACTCCAAGACCGTCCGCGAAGAGCCGGCGGGCGCCAAGGCCTCCAGGGGGACCGGCGACTGCTCCGAGGAGCGGTGCTCCCGGTGCTTGTGACGGTGGCGGTGCTTGTGCTCCAGCATCCAGCTGTAGGCCATCTCGGGCGGGACGCTGGGGTGATAGGTGCTCATGGAGAGAAGCGGGGCCCGGCTGGCGGTCAGGAAGGCCTCCTGGCGCAGCAGCTTGTGTTTCTTCTTGTGATACTTGGCGGGGTTGAGGAGCAGGTGGCCGGCGTGCATGTAAGAGGGGGGAGGGAGGGGGGTGGTGAAGGAGGGGGAGGGGGGAGGAGGGTAAAGGGTAGGGGGGTAGCGTCCGTAATAGCCCAGGCCGATGGGAGCCGCCAGGGGCGAGGGAGAGTAAGGCATGCCGTAGGAAGGGTAGAATCCGGTCCCGGAAAGAGGGAAACTGAGGCCGTGCATGAAGGGCATCTCGGCCATGGCTTCCCGCATCTTGGGGGGCCGCCCCCGCTTTTTCTTCAAGTCCGGCTTGCGGAGGTAGTGCAAAGGGTCCAGGGAGAAGCTGGGGTGGCTGTAGATGCTGTTGAAGTTGATCCGGAAGATGGTGGGCAGCAGGTCCCGGGGGATGAAATGGTGGCTGCGGTGCGTGATGCGGATCTCGCTCAGCCGGCTGATCAGCTCCTCCAGCTCGGCCAGGAAGTCGGGGTCCTGCCTGCCCCGCAGCTGGGGGAACTTCTTCTTCCGCTTGCGCTTGGGCCGCTTCAGCTTGTCGTAGACCAGGTAGTCGTGGCCCCGGCGCTTGCACTTGTGCTTGTGCTTCTCCTTCAGGCCGCTCAGCACGGCCGAGGCCTCGGGGGCCACCAGGGAGACGTGTTCGAAGGAGTGCCGGCGCTTCTTGGGCCCGCAGAACTTCTCCGCCCGGTCCGAGGTGCTGTTGTTGTCGGTGCCGATGCCACTGTCGCTGGGGACCGTCTCGTCGCTGTGGGACTCGCTGATGGGGGAGGGGGTGGCCTCCTTCAGGGAGCCCAGCTCGCTCATGTGGGAGGGGGAGTTGGGGAGCAGAGTGGGGGGGGAGAGCCTGCGCCTGGCCCGGCAGGCCTTCCTCATCGCCAAGGTCTGAACCACGCTCCCGGGCCGGCCGTGCAAGTGGAAACACGGCACCGAGCTGGGCTCCACAAAGCTCATGTCGCTGCTGATGGGGCTCTGCCCGCCGCTGGTTCCCGACGACTGAGAGCAAACAGGGGATGGAAGGACCTCGGAGTTGCTGCTGGGGCCCGGAGGGAGCAAGGGGGTCCCTGCTTGCCCCAGCATCCCTCCGGCGGCCTGTTGGCCCGGTTTCTCCAGGGCGGCGAAGTTAGAGCTGGCCGCCAAAAGGCTGTTCAAGTTGGCTTTGGGCTTCCGGCCCCGCCGTTTGCCGATGTAGATGGTCCCTTTCTTGCTGACGTTGATCTGCTGGCCCAGTTTGGTGCTGAAGGTGGCCGCCAAGCTGGAGACACTGGTGTGGGCTTTGGGTGGCACTTTCCCCTTGTTGGGCTCCGTCGACGAGAGGATTTGGTTCAGGATCTTCTTCCTCTTGAGCGTCTTCATCTTGTTGATTTTGCGAATGATGGTTTTCACCAGCTGCCCGTTGCTGCGTTTGACCTCCTGGCACTCTGGCTCGCCCTCCGGCTCGCTGGCGCTGCCGCCGGTGCTGGAGTCGCCGTTTTCTTCGGGGCTGCCGAGCTGGCTGCTGCTGCTTTCGAAAAAGTCACCGCCGGGCGGCTGGTCCAGGGCGTCCTCCATCTTGTCTGCGCTCTCCTGGCTGACGAAAGGGGCGGCGGAGAGGACGGGCGGCTTCATGGGGACCCCCGAGCGGATCTGCCGTTTGGGGCGGCCCCGCTTCTTGGGGAACGCTTGCCCCGCCAGGCTCTGGCGGAAGGAAGGGATCTCCACTTCCGGATGCAAGACGGGGGGTTCCTGCTCCTCCCTGGACTGCAAGGAGAAGACCTTGGAGGCCGGGATCTTCAGGGTCCGTTTGGGAGGCCCTTCCAACTGGGGCATCTCCTTGGATTTTGACCGGTTCCGTTTGGATTTGTACACATCGGGGAACAAGCCGTCCGAAAGGCAGCCCACGGAGGTCGGCATGTGGGCGCTGTAGAACTTGCCGGGCTCCTTCTCCACGCTGCCCAGCAGAGAGAGCGGCTGCAAGCTGCCGCTTTTGCTCAGCTTGGGCAAATGCCGTTTCAGGAAGTCGTGCTCGGCGAAGGCCGGTGGGCCCACGCTTTCAAAGAGCTTGGCCTGGTCCAGGCTGCCGCCGGAGAGCCCGCCGCAAGGCATGTTTTTTAAAAGCTCGGGCCTGCCCAACTCGAGCTCTTTGGGAGATCGGCAGGCGGCCCGGGAGACGACTTTCGTCCAGCGGGGTTTCCTGCCTTTCCGTTTCTTTAAGGGCTTGCTCTGGGAGTCGTTGCTACTGCTGCCTCTCAGGATCTCCAGGCCTTGCCTCGGTTTCCCTAAGGAGCTCATCGCCCCCATCTTCAGAAAGGGCTTGTTGTTGAACAAGCTGGAGAAGCTGACCACCGAAGGGGCAAGGGAAGCATGGAGGTTGACCTCGCTGACCAGGCTGGCTCTCTTGCCCGTGGCTGGACCCAGTTTTGATTCCTCGGGGCAGGCCGAGTTAGAATGGCTCATCTCGCGGACAACCCCTTTGCTGGTCGCGTACAAGCCAGGATTCCCCAGTCTGTTCATACCGGAGCGGGCGCTGTCGGAGACAGATGGAACCTTGCTGGCCTGTTCGGACAGGCTGTCTAAGAGCTCCGGCATGTTGTTGGCATGCAATGGGTTGGAAGGGACCTGAGACAGCGCCATCGGGGGGCTATGGGTTAAAGTAGTGACCGAAGTGGTTGGGGAAGGGGAGGGAAGGCCCCCCTCCCCTACGGCGCTAAACGGAGACTTGGCGGTCGAGATCTCCGACGCGCCTCCGGCGGTCCTGAATTCAGGAGACGTGCAATACACCGGGAGATGCTTCTCTTGTTTTGAGGACTCGGACGTGCCCCTTTCGCCGGGAGGGCTCTCCTGCTGACCGCAGGCTCCGTCTTTGCCTCCGCTGGAAATGTCTCGCTGGGCCGGCAATTTTTCGGGGAGGCTGTCTCTGCTCTGTCTCGCCAGGTGCTTTTCAAAGGGTTTGCTGCCCCCGGCCCCGTCCTTCAGGAGACCGGGGGACATGTGGCTTTCCAGAGGGAGGGAACCGCTGCCGCAACACCGCTTGTAGGGCTCCGTTGGAAGGTTCGTGGCGTCGGCTTTCAGCGCCCCCAAGTCCTTGCTGGCTAACCCCACCAAATTGGTGCTCCCCACCAATTTCTTCCCAGAGTCCTTCGAAGTCAGCGAGGCCAGGATGCCCACCCCCGTGTGTTTCTTGACGAGGGACTCTTTCACCATCAACCCCATTGGGGGCCCGGCTGCCGATGGCTTCTTTCCGGAGTCTTTGTTAATCAATCCGCTCGAGGTCCCAAAACCCGGCGGCTTCTTCGCCGAGTCCTTGCTGACCGATCCGACCGGACCGTCGGACCCCAGGTGTCTCTTTGCGACGTCCTTATTAAATAATCCAACTGCGCTTCCAGGTAACGGAAGCTTCTTTACCGAGTCTTTATGAATCAATCTGGGAGGGCTGACCACGCCGAGTGATTTTTTCCCAGGATCCTTGTTGACCAGTCCGATGGGACTGCTGGTCCCCAGCAGCCTTTTCCCACAGTCTTTGCTGGCCGGTGGCATGCTTGTCACCAGCGCGGGTTTCTTCCCGCCTTCCTTGCTGACCAGTCCCAACGGGGAGCTAAGGATGGGTGGCCTTTTTTCACAGTCCTTGCTCGTGAGCCCGGCCACGCTCGGGCAGGACCCTGGCTGCTTTTTGCTCCCGTTTTCCTTACTAATTAAACTCCCGGAAGAAGCGCCGCCGGTTCCTGGCGCTTTCTTGACAAACTCCTTGTTAACCAAGTCGAGGCCGATGGTGCCACTGGAGATTGGTTTCTTGAGGAAGTCCTTGGTGGCGGTAGCTGCCGCGGCCCCGGCCATCGGCAGCTTCTTCCCGGAATCCTTAGCAAATCCAGACACGGCCGTCATGGGCGGCTTCTTCTGCTTTGGTTTGGAAGACTTTCCCAGAGGGCAGGTTGCGATCAACTGGGCCAGTTTCTCCGTTACCGTCGGGGGTCCGTTGGCCTGCTGGGCTCGCTCTTTCAAGTCAGGGTCGCGGCTGCTGAGGGGAGCGGAGAAGGCTGCCTTCGTGTAGTCGAGCCCGTCCGAATGCAGCGGGGAAAGCCTCTTCAAAGCCGGGCTGCTGTCTCTGGTTCGGCTCTCAGAAAGCAAGCTTTCCACCGTCACTGGGCCGGCCTCTCCACTTTTCTTGTACAGCTTCAAGGGGTCCTATGAAATAAAATAAGAAAAAAAAAACCACTTTAAAGCATCCGAGTCATGAAGAAAAAAATATATATTTGTTATTAAGATCGAATAACGTTGCAGACTGGAAAATCCATGTGTCGCCCTGCCAGGGTTAGAATTTTTTATTTTTGCAAACCACGTGGTCGACACCGGGAACCCAAGACTTGCTCACAAATACTTCCAGACTGGAAACTGTGGACAAGATGAAGAGGGGGGGGGAAAAAAAAAACCACCTCTGCAAAGGCAGGGCCTGCTTCCTTCAGGAAAAAAGATAGTCCGGTTGCCTTTTGAAAAAGCACCTTTGAGACCATCGTGACCTGGATGGCTGAGAATCTCGGCAAACACAGGGACTGAAAGCAGGGGGGGGGGGGAAGACTCACTGTGACAGAAGATACGTTTTACTTTTAAAAAGACAAACGCTTTAAGCATGATGTCTCTGGACAGAAAGAAAAAATCCTACTCTTAGAATGCAGGAAAGACACCAAAGATCATTCAGAAAAACTAAGATGGACCATTTCTGGCTTTTTTGCCTTCATCAGTTAGCCATACCCTTTTTATGGGATTATGTAAAAAGAATAAAACTGCAGTATGGCAGTTGAAAATGTCAAGGTGTTCACAATCAGACCGATGTCAAGGTGTTCACAATCAGACCGATCTGTCTGAACTCCCTATCCTCTTATCTGATGTGGCAGTCAGCTAAGGCCAAGGTAAAATGGACTGAAAAGCTAATGATCCTTTACTACTTTGCAGGAACAACAAGGAGAGCAATCGTACGCCTTGAACCCCTCAACCTGCAAATCTAGTTGCTGGACAGGGCTATAGGGAATTTGGAAAAGGAGATACGTGAGATTTTTTCCCCAATGCTTAGGTTTTTCTCCTCTTCCTATTTAAAAGCACACCTATCTGGTGTGTCTGTCCAATTACTGACTGAAAGGAATTCCCTCATTTATCCATGTCACTAATTAATATTTCATTCATAGGTCCTCGAGCATGCTGGGGGATTTCCAGAACAGAAGGGAGAAGAGAGAGAAAAAAAGACCTGACTATTTAACTGGAGACGTAATTTAGTGTAGGAAAGGAGGCATAATTAGGGGAGGAAAGGAAGCTCATCATCATCACACACACACACACAAGCTTACTGGAATTGTGCCACAAATGCTCTACAATCAGCCACAAGGCTTAATCTTACATGCTGATAGGAAGATGAAGCACAAACGGAGCAAGTAAACTTTCACTAAGGAACCAGAATATATTACACACACCCACACATATATATTTCAAAACATAATTTTGGCTCTGGGTTGACAAGGGATTGCCGTATGCATGCATACAAGGTACAAGGACGGGAGACAGGACCGGCATGCAGCTCCAAGTGCCAAATGCAAGATCTGATATATTTTTTTAAACTTTTAAAGCACGTACAGATTGGTCTACAAAACGAGACCTAAGCGGATAATCCAAACGATTACACAGGCACTTCAGAAAGTGTTAGAAGGAAGAAAACAAAGCGAAAAGCAAACAGGAAATCAAACAAACCGAAAGCCCGGCCACAAGGCGAGAATTTGACTGCCTTGCTTAGGTTAACAAACACTGGTGTGGGAACCAAACCCACAACAACAAGTGGTTTGAAGGGGAAGGAAAGAAAGAAAGAAAGAAAGAAAGAAAGAAAGAAAGAAAGAAAGAAAGAAAGAAAGAAAGAAAGAAGGATGGAGGAAGGAAGGAAGGAAGGAAGGAAGGAAAAGAAAGAAAGAAGGAAGGAAGGAAGGAAGGAAGGAAGGAAGGAAGGAAGGAAGGAAGGAAGAAGGAAGGAAGGAAGGAAGGAAGGAAAAGAAAGAAAGAAAGAAAGAAAGAAAGAAAGAAAGAAAGAAAGAAAGAAAGAAAGAAAGAAAGAAGCCATAACAAAACAAACACTTGGGGTTTTAGGTCAATCTATTGATATTTGTGGGGTTAAAAATAGGGGCCCTTAATATTTTAAAAGATAAATTACTGGGGTAGTTCAAGAGAATTTTAATTATATAGGCCATAGTAAATATTTCTTTTTAATTTGGTTTTAAATTGGGTATTTATTGTTGTATCTGTTTTATAAGGCTGTCAGCCGCCCTGAGTCCGTAAGGAGAAGGGCGGGATAAAAATTGAATAAATAAAATAAATAAATAAATAAAATAGCAGGCAGGTCACCTTGGGAATCACCTAGATTGCCTAATGAAGAGAAGGACCAGGGGGGACATAATAGCATTATTCCAATATTTGGGGGGCTGCCCCAAAGAAGAC
>NW_015389093.1:113966-119855 GCF_001527695.2 Protobothrops mucrosquamatus | reverse complement strand
TTTTTTTTTTTTTTTTTTTTTTTACAAAAAAAGCACTGGGTTTATGCCATAAGTTTGTATCTTGTGATTGTCTCCAGTGCTTTGTTTTACATTCTACTATTCTTTGGTAACACAGTGGATTTCTTTTCCCATAAATGTTCAACCTGCAAGTTGTGGTATTTCATAATTTTTAATTGCTTTTCCTCAATACTAGCATCACCTGGTCTAGGAATACCAATGAACCAGACTTTCTTCTTTTCAGTCACTGTTATATCAGACATGTTATAAACAAGATCGCAGTCTGTTTATTATCTGTTTTATTTAAAGCAAAGGTGCTTCATTTAAAAAAGATATCTATGAATTAACAGTAACTGCTGAAGTTATACAGTTGCTAATGAATATAACATTCATTAGGTAAGCAGAGTATATTATTTGTTTTGATGATATATACAAAAAAGAAATATACATTTTAAAATTTGTTGCTAAAATTTCCGCTGTATTGTATTTAGAAATTTAAAAAGAAAAGAAAAAGAAAAGAAAATCTATAAGTAATATAAGTAAATAGAAGAAGAATGGAATAAAGCTGGAAGGGACCTTGGAGGTCTTCTAGTCCAACCCCCTGCTCAAGTAGGAGAACCTATACCATCTCAGACAAGTGACTCTCTAGCCTCTTTTTAAAAGTTTCCAGTGATAGAGTGCCCACAATTTCTGAAGGCAAGCTATTACACTGGTTAATTGTCCTCACTGTCAGGACAGTGTCATGTTCTGGCTGTCTGCTGATAATCGGCCTTAGTTATGTGCCCCTCTTTCCATTTTTTGTATTTGTACTTTTTGTCTTTCAGTTTGTCAGAGAAATTTTTATGCAGCCATGCTGGTTTTTTCTTGAATTTCTTGTTTTTCTTTTTCAGTGGTATTGTGTTGGTCTGGGCTTTTATGATCGCATTTTTCAGAGTTTCCCATGCTTCTTGGGTTGTTTTCCCCTTTAGGATTTTCATCCATGGGATCTTTCCTAGGTTCTCTGTGAATTTGTTAAAGCTCTTTTGAAGTTCAAGGCACTGTTTGGATTGTTTCTGTTGCTAGTGCTTGCATTATATTAAATTCCAGTATGACATGGTCATTTTTGCCCAAGATTCTGGCAACTTCAACTCCCTCTGTCACTTCTTCTCTATTAGTTAGAATTAAGTCCAGTATGGCTTTACATCTAGTACCCTCCTCCACCTTTTGGATGACAAAGTTGTCAGCTAGATTGGTTAGGAATCTGTTTGATCTCCCACTCGCTGCAGAGTTTGTCTCCCAGTTGATATCTGGATAGTTGAAGTCTCCCATTACTATTGTGATATGCTTCCTACATACATTTGTTAACTGGCTGGCAAAGAGTTCATCTATTTCTTCTGATTGGTTGGGTGGTCTGTAATATACACCCATGGTAATGCCACTTTTTTTCTCTTTTATATTGACTCATATACATTCTGGAGAGATTTTATCTTGGATCATGTGCATTTCTGTAGATATGTAGGGTTCTCTTACATATAGTGCAACTCCCACTCCTCTTTTTGTATACCTGTTTCATTTGAACAATTTGTATCCATCCATCAGTCATTCCATTCATGGGTTTCGTCCCACCAGGTTTCTGTAATGCCAACTATGTCATACCTTCCCTCGGGTACTATTGGTTCTAGTTCACCCTGTTTGTTCCCCAAGCTTTGAGCATTTGTATACAAGCATTTAAGACTTTTATGCCTGTTCGTGGGTATGTTTCCTGCATCTCCTAATAGTTGTTTGGGTTTTTCATTTTTCTCATCTCTGCCTACCTCATTGTTTGATTTATTTTCTTGGGATTTATGATTGGTTTTGGGTTCTAGAGATTCTAAAGATTGGTCACCCTCCCCCCTCAATTTTAGTTTAAAGCCCTCCTGATGAGTTGGGCCAGACTTTTTCCGAGTACACTTTTCCCTGTTTTCGTGAGGTGCAGCCCATCCCTTGCCAAGAGTCCTTCACATAGGAAATGCAGTCCATGATCCAGGAAACCAAAGTTTTCTTGGTGACACCAAACATTTAGCCAATGGTTTATTTTTAGAATTCTTTTTTCCCTAAATGGGTGTAGGCCTTTCATTGGGAGTATGGGTGAGAACACTTCTTGTGCTCCTAGCTACTTAACTTTATTGCCTAGTTGCTTGTAATCTCTCACTATTGTACTCGGGTTCTTTGTTGTGTCATTCGTCCCAATGTGGAGGAGGAGGAAAGGGTAGTAATCAGTAAGCCTAATTATTTTGGTTAGGTTCTTAGCCACATCTTTGATTTTTGCTCCAGGGAGACAACATACCTCCCTGGACTGTATGTCCGGTCTGCAGATGAATGATTCCGTTCCTTTGAGGATAGAATCTCCTATTACCAACACTCGCCTTCCTTTTTGTGAGGCTGCAGTTTGGGGTATTTTTCTGTTTATCTCTGGTGTGTTTGTTGGTGTGACTTGTTAAGGGATATTTGAAGTGACTTTTTTAGGGATATTTGAAGTTGTTTCTTTGCTAGGTGTCTGCATGTTTTCTTTGAGGGGGAGATTGTGGGTCTGTGTGTTTCCATCTAAGGGGAGAAATCGATGGCTCAGTTTTAGTGGGACTGTTTCTGGTTGGGTTGGGTTGGGCAGAAGGGGTTTGTTAGTTGTATGCTGCATATTTAATATTTAATTTCTAACTTCCCCTTTGTTTGTATTCCAATCTAATTGCAGTATCTGTTGGTGTAAGCTTTAAAAATCATACTCTAAATGTTTGTATTTAACTAGCTGTGTAAAATGCAATATATCTGAAAGCCATTTCTATTTAAATTGATTTAAACTTCTATTATGTGCATATACTGTTACTTGCTCCATTGCTGCTTGTTTTCCAAGTTCCCAGTGATATTGTTGGTACTAAGTCTTTTTTCCAATATTGTACCAAGTTTATCTTTGTAGCCATAAGCAGCGGCACTCTTAATATAGTTTCCACCCTGTTGCCTAATGAACTCTTCTGGGCTAGCCAAGTGATCTTGAATTACCATAGGTTTCTTGTCCTGGGGTATTTCAATGCCCAGTTAACAGCAGCTCGGAATTTCATCTCTTTTATGGCATCCATGGACCTATGCTGGGGCATTTAGTCTACAAGGATGAAGCAGGACATATATCAGATCTGTTTTTAAGAAGACGGAGGAACCCTGTATAAATCCATTGCCATAGACAAATCACACTCTGGTAATTTTTAATTTAAATATTTGGCTTGTACAAACTTCTACAAAATAGTTAAAACAATCCAAGTCTAGTGTCAGAGGGATCTGGATGTTTTTTGAATACATCTGAAGAACTTCCCACATTGTCAGCGGGAAGTTAATGTTTTAGAGAAGATCATCTCCACTAACACGATGACATCCTTGGGCACAAAATTGGAGATTCCAATTTTCCTTATTGTCATCAACATCCAGGCAGCACATGAAACCATGCCCTCCTGGTCCACAGAGAAACCGCTCTCCTCAGAACCAGTCCCTGGGGCCCAAATGGTTGGAGGCAGCTGCTTTATACTGAAGTAGGTAGCAGAATCTCTTAGATCATACTAGGTTCACTTCCCATCAATTCATAATTTTGCCTTTAAAAAAAACCACTTTGCTTCATCTGCTCTGCAAGCATAACAATATCGGTCTGTTACACAGTGCAGTACTTTACTACTGAATCATGTTTTGCGATCTGCTTTGAAGTCCCAGAGAAATAGCTTTATTGCTCAGTAGCTCCAGTGATCCATGACTTACTAATCTCACATCAAGATTAGTATAATGTCCAGGATGTAGAGGCAGTTCTTGGAGAATTCAGAGACTAAGGCTGTCTCATGCTGGTCATGCTGTGACTGACTTTTGAATGAGCTACGTACACTTGGGGATGTCCTGAAATGTAATAATAATAATACTAAATTGCAGTTGTGGTACCTTTGCTCTGAAATGCCCTTCCTTTAGAGGTGCTTCATACATCATCTGTAGACCATTTTTACAAATTGCTTAAGATGCACCTGATGCATTTGCTCCTGACTGATTTTGATTGAATTCTTTCCATGTTTCAATTGTTTCTGGGCTTGTAATTTGTTTCATTGTCACAGTTCAGTTTTGTGTTTAGCCTTGCCATCTGAAGAGCTTTAAATTAAGAGACTGCAGTAAAAAGGCAGATTACAGGTATCTAAACATGAGTGGCATTTAATTAGACTGTGCTGTATTGATTAATATTTTGATCCTGCCTTTTCAAACACAGTGAAAAGCAATTAGATAACATTGGGATTTTCTGGACCACCATCCTGTCTGTTTCCCAGCTGTTGGGATCTTGTTTAAAATGTAGCACAAAGTGATCCAGCTGCTGTGACCATTCTTTTGACAATGGTCCGTTTGAACATTAGGGTGCTATAAACAGCCATGTTTATATGTTTGCAAGTGTGCAGAGAATCACTAGCAATGAGTGTTTTATCTATTCAGATCAATAGGTAAGCATAAAAATTGTAAGCCAATCAGCATTTGTTTGTCATATCTAAGTCCCAGTTCTTCCCCCTTAGAGAGTGCTCAAAAACCTATCCTTCCCCTTTTTCACAAAAACAAAATTGAATTAACTGTTCGTGTTTCTCTGTTCTGTGTGCTAATTGTCTGTTATCTTTCAAACCCTTAATGCCAATAAGCTATCAATCCTGCATTAGATCTCCTTCATTTAATCATGTCAGTGCATTACTAGAATGGGATCCAGGGGGTGTAGGCAGAGCAAGAATGTCTATGGAGATTTTCCCAAAGGTGCTTTTTCAAAAGACAACTGGACTTACTTTATTTTTCCTTGAAGATGTCTCGCTTCTCATCTAAGAAGCTTCTGCAGTTCTTCTCGGAGGAGAAGCAAAATGTTTTCAGAGAAAAAAACCAAGAAAGCCCAGTTGCCCTTTGGAAAAAGCACCTTGGAGACAACAAGGCAAGAATCTTCTGAAATGAAAGCAAAGATCACACAGATAATTCCTTCAGAGGTGTACAGCTGGGCTGGGGAAATGACCCCCCTCCCAAATCACACTCTTGTGATGCAAGCTCCACCTCTTTGGTACATGACGCTACACACATGTCCTGCAGATATATAAAATAGTAATATATTGCCTTGCTGAAATATCATTTCCCATGGAGGACAGTAGAACAGGGAGATGCTGAAATGGATTGCAGTGGCAAGCCATATAATATAAGATCAACAGGAGGATTCATCTCACTTATGTCCAGTCCAAACTCCATTCAGAAGACCTCTTAACTATAACAAAGCTTCAAAGAAATTGATGAGACTCAAGCTAGATTTGAAAACTTTCTTACTGAACTTCACTGGGGCTTATTCACTTAATAAATAATACCCCATACAAAGAATAATAGTATTTTTGAGATCCAGCATTAAAATAAACAATCAATGTATACCAATTACAGTTTAAATCTTGGGTTTTGCATGTATAGTCTGCCTCTCCCGGACAATACTCCATTTTAATCCTAAAAAAGACCGGAGCAGGTGGCAGGCCTACCTATAATCAACTTTACAAATATCAAGCAGGAAAAAAAAATAATTTTACAGAGATGCATTGTTATATTTCTGGTACTTCTATGTTTTACTTTTTTTTCAAAAATAAAGTAGTTTTGTGCATTTCTGTTTCACACACCCCATCCCATCTTCCTAGTGCTCACGTAGTCTTGCAGCCTCTTCTGATGGGATGATATTATATTGTCAAGGGCAATTTATGCCATTATTGTACTTAGCTGAGCTACCCTATTCTGCCTTTGCAGAATTGTCTCCTTTTATCAGCATTTCTGAGACCTCTTTTTTCCTTCATGCCATCATTCTGCTAAACACCTAATCCCCACATAGCTGTCTTATGTCTAAGCATATTTACCCATGTAGTA